>NC_057862.1:116924644-117224644 GCF_019393635.1 Dromiciops gliroides | reverse complement strand
AAAAGAACAGTTAACTGTGACTAGGGAAATCTGGAATCTATTTATGGCTCTCTTAGAAACTGTCTGTTAGGCCTCAGAACTCTCTGACCCTCAGATTTCTTATCTATTAAACCAAAAGGTTGCTTTGGACAATCTCTAAGGTTCCTTCCACCTCCAAAGTGCTTTGATTCTATGAAGTTAATGCCCATAGTTTCTAAATTCAAATCCTAACTCAGATACTTAACTACCTGTGTGATCCTGGAGAAAACATTTAATTTCTGTCAATCTCAGTTTCCTCATCTGTAAAATGGGAATAATAAATAATAGCACCTATCTCCCAGGGTTGTTTTGAGGATCAAATGATATTTGTAAAGTGCTTGGCACATGGTAGTCACTTAACAAAAATTCCCTTCCTTTTCTCTTTCCCTTTCTCCCTTAGTAGAATCAATTATGTCTGACTGGGACTTGGATGACAATACCCCTTCCATGTACCAGATATGACCAGGCACTCCCATTTTCAGCTCTCTCCTTTCCATTAGAAATATCAACTTTTAAACTAGTCTATTCTCACCTAAAAGTGTAAATTTTAAGTTCTTCTTTTCTTTGTTGCTTAGGTGCCATCTCACTAGTGAAGCATCCTTTACTTAAAAGACAAGCTCGGGTAGATTACAGCTTTGACTGTACTGTGGAAGACCCTTGGGTCCGAATTTCAGATTGCATCAAAAATTTATTTAGCCCCACCATGAGCGAAGACCACAGTCACTTAGACCTCAGGTCTGATGCCAATTCTAATGAGGAAAACCGCCAATGTGGCCTCTCTGATGGGGTGTTACAGAAGCTTGAAAGTGCAGGTGACATTTCCAAAGGTTACAAAGCTGAAGAGAATGGCAACGTGAAGAAAGGCCCTCCTGTAGCTCCCAAACCAGCCTGGTTTCGTCAGAGCTTGAAAGGACTAAGGAATCGATCTGGAACCACAGACCCCAAAACTCTACCAGATCAAAGCACTCCTGCCCAACCCAGTCCCACTTCCAGGGAGCGCTCAGTGTTTTCAGGCAGATCTTCATCCATCAAACAGAGGATCAGTTCTTTTGAAACATTCAGTACTTCTCATCCCCCAGAGAAAGGAAACCAGAGACTGTTTCCCAAGCTCTCCCTCACACAGAGAGAAAAATCTGGTAAACAAGATACGGGAGTCACCACTGAACTCTTCTCTCAAGATCCCCGCCGTACTACTGAGCAGCAGGCTTCTGCAAAGACCTCTGTGTCCCTAGACTCACCCACTACTTTAGTTCCCAAAGACTCAAACTTGTCTGATTCACCCCCACCAGCGCGTCCATCCAGCCCTCAGAGAAGTCATGACACTGACAATGAGGTCTTGAGTCTGCTCCAGGCACAGATCACGGAGTCACAGTGCCTCCTTGTGAATAACGCTCCCATCCAGCGAGCACGGAGCTTCCCCCTCACCACACACCAGGCTTATGAGATGAAGGAGGCAGAGGAGAAATCTAGCAAGCTCTACTCCATCAGTAGCCAAGTGTCATCAGCCTTAATGAAATCTTTCCTTTGCCTTCCTCCATCTCCAATATCCTGTGGACACAGTCCATGGAATCCTCGGGAAAGGTCATCTCCAACACCTGTGGAAGATATGAGGACTGTTAGTCCTTCAAATGAAAATACTTCTATGGACATGGGGTTTTCGCTAAAGTAAGCCATCTAGAGTACCTCTTTCATGCCTATAGATAGGTTATAGACCTCCACTGCAGAGCATGTGTCCTAGTGAACTCTGTCCAACCCAGGTTCTATCCAAAGGATAGTTCTTTCCTATCATTAGATTATGAGTCTAAACTATGAGGAAGCTTGGCGTTAGACTAGAATCTAAGGGAATTTCTTAGAACTTACACTTCTGGAAAAATAGCTAAAATGGGTCTGGGAGAATTCCCTTAGCAGCTATTCTATATTAGAAGAACCTTGATCAGACATTTCCTTTATAAGACCTTTTACCCCAAGACTGGGTCTTAAATGACTTTGCCTTGAATTGTCTTTAGACAACATCTAACTCTCTCTCTCTCTCTCTCTCTCTCTCTCTCTCTCTCTCTCTCTCTCTCTCTCTCTCCTCTCTCTTTCTCTCTCTCCCTTCCTCCCTCTCCCACCTCCCTTCCTCCTTCCCTCTTTTTCTCTCTCTCTTTAATATAAAAATCCTTCCAATGATTTTTAAAGATTCTTTTATTTATTTTTTATTGCAAATAGTATTTTATTTTTTTCCGGTTGCATGTAAAGACAGTTTTCAACATTCATTTTTTATAAGATTTTGAATTGCAATAATTGTTTCATTTTATAAAAAAGGAAAATGAGGCCCATAGAGGTGATGCAATTTGTCCAAGGCTATACAGGTAGTTAGTTACATAGCAGAGCTAGGATCTGGAACTCTGACTACAAATTCAGTGCTCTTTATATCCATTGACTCCCTGCCACCCCCATGTTCTGAAGCATTCTGTCAGGTACCTGGTTGACCTGGAATAGTAACAGGGATGATTCCATGGAGGGCATGCTGTTTGTTATTTGGCTCACATGACAAAAGTTGCATTTATTCTCTGATAAACAACTCTAACTATTCTGCTCCTTTTAAGTTACACAAAGTTTGAGTGCCCATGTGTTTCAGGAGGGTTTATATTGTGATGCAAAAATCCAGCGGGCTGCAACAGTCATTTGGGGGAAGCTCTTACCATCTATACTCACTTATTTCCCCTTCAGCCATTGCTGGCCATTGCTGGCCACTGCTGTAATTTTGAAGTGTGTCAAGGCCCTGGTAAGAATCAGGCAATCTTTGTCAAGAGGCCTTTGTAGTGGTAATCCATTTCCATGCCAGATGCCTTGGGGAAGAGCTATTCTGTTATATCTGGAGACCGCTAGGTGATACAGTGGATAGAGCCCTGTCCTTGGTGTCAGGAATACCTGAGTTCAAATCCCACCTCAAACATTTACTAGCTCTGTGACTCTGGGTAAGTGACTTCTTAACATCTGTTTTCCTCAGCTTTCTCATCTGTGAAATGGGGATAGCAATAACACCTACCTTCCAGGGTTACTATGAGGATAAAATGAGATAATATTTCTAAAGTACTTTGCAATTAGTAAAGTACTATATAGATGCTAGCTATTAGTTGTAGTAATAGTATTACTATTTCCTATATTAGTGTCTGTTGATTCTAGTGGCTGGCACATTGACAATCCTTTTCTATGATTTTTTTTTCTTTGGAGACTA
Organism: Dromiciops gliroides; assembly: GCF_019393635.1. Lineage (NCBI taxonomy): Eukaryota > Metazoa > Chordata > Mammalia > Microbiotheria > Microbiotheriidae > Dromiciops > Dromiciops gliroides. The sequence continues at coordinate 117,221,406 of NC_057862.1, read as the reverse complement.
GACTAAGGAAGAGTCAGGTGAAGATGTTCCTTTGTGTCCTTGCTGCTACCTGTAAGGAACTTGGTTTGTGTTTTTGTAAAATACTTATTATAGTGCCTGGTTCATAGTAGGTACTTATTCTATTTCCTTTCCTTTCTCCCTCCTAGGGTAGAAAAAAAGCCCTAGCCTGCTCCCGCTTGTGATTATCTTAGAATTGATGCTATGGCGAATGACTTTATATTCTTCTTTAGAAATAAATTGGCTATGAAAAGGGGAAGTAGAGGGTTATGCAAAAAGGATGGTACATTTCTAGTTGATCATCCTTTAGGTGTATTCATAAATACACTAATATGGACTAAAATATACTGTTATTACTGATGAGAATGAAACATTGAACTTACTGGTCCCTCTTCAAGTGTACCAACGTTGGTCTTTTGTGAAAATGGGCTTTGTAGAAAGTGTTTCTCTGTATCTATATCTGAAGCCTGGTTTACTTACATAAATGTGGAGCTATAAATGTTTCTATATATATATATATATATAAGCATATAGAAAACTATATAAACATATATCTACCCATGTATTAGGAAGGACATTGGTAAACTGGAGACTCTATAGAGAAGGACATGCAGGATGGTAAATGATCTCAAAATCAGGTTATAGGATAAGTTGAAGAAATTGGGTATATTTAGCCCGGAGAAGAGATTCTTCAGGGGTGGCGAGGGTGGCAGTGTGGTACAATGGACTTGGAATCAGGAAAACCTGGATTCAAATCCTACCTCAGAGACTTACTAGTGTTGTGACCCTGGGCAAGACATTTAACTTCTCTGGCTGAGGGGGATATGACTCAATAACCTCTGAAGTCCTTTCCACCTCTAATTCTGTGATTGGCAAGTACTTGAAAGGCTATCACATGGAAAAGGGATTAGAGTTGCTTGGGTTGCAGGGAGCAGAACTAGGAGTCATGAGTAGAAATTGTAAAGATATAAGGTAGATTTGAGGATAGAAGGAAAACCTCTTGGCAATTGGAGCAGTCCTAAAGTGGAGGGGGTGAAGATTTCTTCATTGTAAGTATTTAAGCAAAGACTGGGTGACCACTTGTCAGGTATGGGATAGAGGGGATTGTTTCTTCAAGTATCACTTGTAGTGCAAGAAACATTGAACCAAGAGTCAGAATACTTGAGTTCTCACGCCACTTATTAGGTGGGTCCCTTTATCATAGCTAGTACTTAGCTCAATGAATTTTATGTAGTAGATGCTTTAAAAATGTATGTTAAACTTGAAGTTTGCCTCTTGGAGCTTCAGGATCCTCATTAATAACACAAAAGATAAGGATTAGATGATCTTCAAGATTCCTTCCAGGACTGATCTTTTATGAGAACATACAAAAGTTACAGTTTCTTTTTTTCCTCCTTTCCCTTCCCTTCCCTTCCACTTAATGACTACTAAGCAAATTTTGATCATTTTCAACCTCTTATTGTTTACTTGGGCAGACACAGATCATGGATAGCATCAATTGCAGTCCTCCAAAATATCATAGTAGGTGGTGGAATGCTCTTCTCACAGTGCATTACTTTTCTCTTTTGTCTCACTAACATGAAAGCCTTTCTGAGCTGAGAGACTATTCTGAGGGTCTGACAGAGAATGAGCAGGTGGAGGATGGTAGCAACTCTCCTCATTCTACATGTGGTTCTGGACAATCTGTCATCTCTCTACTTACTCGGGAAGAATTAAAGAAGCTCATAGAGGAAGTGAAGGCACTAGATGAAGCCACATTAAAGGTATGTGTCCTTTCTATGCATTAGTCCTCAATAATTAAATTACTTTGTATTATGATATTTTCTCTGTAGTCATCTAATAGTAAAAATTCTGCAAACTATAGTTCTGTGAATTTGACTGATTCCAGGCAAACTTGTAGCATTTATAGTTTTAGATGTTTTATTAATTTTCAACATTGTTTCTGAAAAAATTGCATTCCAAATTCTCTTTCTCCCTCCAGTGCCTTCCTCATCCATTGAGGAGGCAAGCAATGTGACATCAACTATACATGTGAAGTCATACAAAACATATTTCCACATTAGCCATGTTGCAAAAAAATAAGAAAAATAAAGTGAGACACTTATGCTTCAATTTGCATTCTGATTTCATCAATTCTCTTTTTGGAGAATAAGTCCTTAAGAATTCTTTGATCACTGTATTGATCAAAGTAACTAAGTCTTTCACAGTTGATCATAATTCCAATAATGTGTACAATGTTCTCCTGGTTCTACTCACTTCACTTTTTATCTGTTCATAAAGGTCTTTCCAGGTTTTCTGAAACCATTCCCCTCATCATTTCTTATAGCACAATAGTATTCTATCACAATCATATACCATAACTTGTTCAGTCATTCCCCAATTTTTTGCCATCATCAAAAGAGCTACTATAAATATTTTTGTACATACAGGTATTTTTTCATTTTCCTTTGATCTCTTTGGGGTTTAGACCTAGAAGTGGGATCACTGGGTCAAAAGATATGCACAGTTTTATAGCCCTTTGGACAGAGTTCCAAAGTGTTCTCCAGAATGGTTGGAGCAGTTCACAACTCCAGCAACAGTTCATTAGTGTACCTGTTTTCCCATATCCCCTCTAGTATTGGGCATTTCTTCATATTCTTGGCATTCAGTAACTTGGTCAGGCTGTATTGTTTTCTGATCTAGATGTCATCTTAAGGAGGACATTGATAAGCTAGAGAACAACTAGAGGCTGATGATGGGGATGGTCATTGTCTCAAAGGAGCATCAGTTGAAGGGACTGATGATATTTAGGTTGGAGAAGGGAAGACTTAACAGTTGTCATGGTAGCTATTTCCAGATATTTAAAGGGCTATGATATGAAACTATGACTCTCTTAAGGAAGCCAAATGCCTTGACATCTAATTAGTGATGCAAATGAATGTTATGAATTGGGCAGCTAGGTGGTATTGTGGATAGAACACTGGGCCTGGAGTAAGAAAGAGCTGAGTTCAAATCCAATCTCAGATACTTATTAACTGTGTGATCCTGAACAAGCCACTTAATCCTGTTTGCCTCAGTTTCCTCATCTGTAAAATGAACTGCAAAAGGAAATGGCAAACTACTCCAGTATCTTTGGCAAGAAAACCATGAATGGTGTTACAAGAGAGACAGACATGACTGAAATGACTGAACAACAACAATAACAATATATGAAAGAAGAATTAGATTTTATTTATTTATATATCTATCCATTTATTTGTTCATTCATTCATTTTTATTCATTCATTTACTTATTTATTTGTCTGTTTATCTATCCATTCATTCATTTATTCATCCATTCATCTGTTTCTCTATCTATGTCTGTCTGTTCATCCATTTATTTATTTATCTATTTACTTATTTTTTATTTGCTGGCTTGTTTATTTATTTATTTATTTATGTATTTATTATTTGCTTCCAGAGGGAAGAACTGGGAGTAATGGGTAGAAATTTCAGAGAAGTAGATTTGAACTCAGTGAAACAGAGGGGAAAATCACTTCCTAACAAAATTATCCAACAGTGGTTTGGACTTCCTTGGAAGGTAGTGGTTCCTCCCAACTAAAGTTCTTAAAGGGAAAGTTTCTGACTTGTTTCAGAAGAGATTTGTATACTGGTATGTGTTGAGGGCAGTGGCCTCTGGGACCACTTCCAAGTCTGAAATTCTGTAAGTCTGTGATTCTGTGAGTCTTCATGCTAAGAACGTTATGAATCATGTTAAGAGATAAGAATCATGTTATAGGGGAAAGAATGTTGGACTAAAAGGCAGGAGACCTGGTGTCTAGTCTCAGTTTTGTCATTTTGGAAAAGTTATTGCTGGCTTTACTAGTTACTACCTGTATCACAATATGGAAATAGATGGTACAGTGGATAGAGCACTAGACTTGGTCCAGAAGACCTGAGTTCAAAATCTACCTCAGACACTTACTAGCTATGTGCCCCTGGGTCAGTAACTTAACCCCACTCTGCCTTAGTTTCCTTATCTATAAAATGGGGATAACAGTACTTACCTCTGTTAATAGTATGGTTGTTGTAAGGATCAAATGAGATGATATTCGCACAGTGCTCTACAAACCTTAAAGTATTATATACATTCTCTCTATTATTGGCTAATATAAAGTTATTTAAGTTCTTGGAACCTTGATTTCTAGATCTGTTAGATGAGATCATCTATGCTCTAAATTCTAAGATCTTCTAAACTCATCCCACAAAATTCTGCTAGATGACAAGAGTTAATCCTGAGATCCATTGATTTATTGGTGGGTTCAGTTGGTGAGAACAAACTCCAAAATCTGAAATAGTTTGAAAAAGAAATTTATTAGGTGAGGAGAGGAGGTGTGGCTCCCTCCAGTGCAGGTTCTGGAAGGTTTACATTACAGACCATTTTTACTTTATGTAAGTGGGCCACTAACCTCTATATAAAGTGATTTTTACATAATGAGAATTTGCCCTTTGGACATGTTGAAAGGTGGGAGGCCATGCAACTGTGAAGGGAAGGGGTTGGAACATGATTCAAGAACAGACAGGGGCCAGGGACAAAGAGACCCAAGGTGAATCAGGGCCAGCCACAAGGGCCTGGCTACAACCTAGAGGAAAAACAAGAGGTGGGCAGACATGAGGGGACAGACACCGACACAGACATGGACACAGAGAGCAGAGGACAAGATACACACAGAGGCCAGGGACAGACACACAGTATCTGAGTAGATGGACAGATAACAGACCCTGGTGCTGGACATGCAGGTGGGTGGAGCAGGCTAATGTCTTGTCTCTCCTCACCCCACTCAGACAGTGGTGGCAGTCTCTTTATGCTTCTGCTTTCACTTGAAGGATTTTTTTTTAGTTTTGTTTGTTTATTTTTTGGGGGGCTGGGAGAAGCATCGGGTAGAGTGTGGAAAGAGAGAGCACAGTATTGTACAGTAAATTTAACATAGGTAGATCGATCTTTTTGAATGCAGATTTCTTTATGTAAATTCAAATACATAAAGCTGGAACTATCTATATATAGAATTTAGACAAGGATACCCTCACGCTTAAGCAAAGTTGTCAAGAGGACAACTTAAAAAGCAAGGTAGATTGAGACAAATGTGAGTAAATGTAAATATCTGACAAAATTTGGGTAAAGCCAAAACACCAGGGAACCCAAAACACAAACTTTGATGAACTCAAAATAAGATCTGGGTGTGGGGACCTAGAACAAGAATGCTTTGTGTGGATCTAGGACCTGGGGGAACCTCAAATACCTTGTAACCATCTTCCCCATTTTTAAAGAATTACTGGGGTCAGCAGATATTTTGGGGACAGAATGTATTCCCACACGGTTAGATTTAAAAAGTATAATGATTCTTCCCAAACAATAAAATAAATAGTTTTTCCTATACTGTTCATTCATTCCTAGAATTATAAAGGAGGTCTCAATGGTCCATTCATTGATTCATAGTATTTACAGGTCACATTTATATGTTTTATAGCTCAAGTGTTTTCTGCATGGCAACCTTATGAGCATTTTAGTTATGGAAGCTGGGTGTGAGGGCAGTGATCATTTAGTCCATGGATGAAGAAACCATTAGAGAAATGAAATGACCTGCTGAGGGGCATGTAACTACTTATCTAGCATTTGATAACCAATTCATATTATTCATATGGCTCTAGCTTAGGTGCACTGAGTGAGAAGAAGCATAAGGTAATAAAAAGAGCTCTGTCCTAGGAGTTAGAAGACTTATGTTCAGGTCCTGACTCTGCTCCCTACAAATGACATGACTTCGGGCAAACCACTCTCCTCTCTGGGCCTCAGTTTGTCAAACAGTATAATTGGGTGAGATGGTCTCAAAGGTCCCTTCCAGCTCTGAAAGCTTTATGATTTTACTGGTAATATGTGTTTCTCATAGAAAGTAACTGTTAGGTAAGGATACAGACTAAGACCAGTTTGACTTAAAACTACTCAAGCATGATGAAACTGGTATCATCTTACTCCTCTGGTGGAGGTGTGGCCAACATAAATTTACACAGCAGCTTGACCTGATCTGAAGGTGCTAGGTATAGCTATAATAGGTATAGGTTATAGGGGGTCAGCTAGGTGGCTCAGTGAATAAAGCACCAGCCTTGATTCAGGAGGACCTGAGTTTGAATCCAGCCTCAAACACTTGGCATATACTAGCTGTGTAACCCTGGGCCAGCCACTTAACCCTCATTGCCCCGCCAAAACAAAAACAAAAACAACAACAAAACCAAAAACAAATAAGTATAGGTTATACCTATTACATAGGTATTCCTGTAATAACAAGTCTCTTGTAGTAAACTATTGTCCATATCTGTACCTTCTATTTAATGTTGAAAGTAGGCCATAGGGGGCAGCTAGGTGGCACAGTGGATAAAGCACGAGCCCTGGATTCAGGGGAACCTGAGTTCAAATCCAACCTCAGACACTTGACACTATCTGTGTGACTCTGGGCAAGTCACTTAACCCTCATTGCCCTGCAAACAAACAAAAAAAGAAAGTAGGCCAGAGAATTCAATGTAGTGCTACATGATGATTTATGTCTCTAAGGAACCCCAGGAACTTTCCCTGCCTCAAAATGTTTCCTCAACCTCTCTGAAATTCCATAATTAGAGATTTATTCCTTTGGGTATTCAATGGCTTTTTAGATCTTCTAGATGTTTTGGTTCTAGTGAAAATATTCCAGGTAAGACTAACATCTTAAGCTCTTGTGTGCTAACATAGTTAACAAAATAGGTTGAGGAGCAAACGAGTAGGAGAAGGAAGCTAGAAAAGATAAATTTCTCCTCTTTTTTTTTTTTTTTTTTACAGATCAGGATCAACTTTGATATTTCACAATGTTGCCTGCCACTGGTTAGCTTATTAGAGAGTGTGGGGATGGTTCTCCTGTGTTTTACTCACTCAGATCCACCACTCTGTGAAGACATTTTAGAATTACAGAGTAACAAATATAGAGATAGAAGTAACCTTTCAGTTGGTCAGATGTCTCAAAACCAAGAGTTATTCTTGGGGGGACAGCTAGGTGGCACAGTGAATAAAGCACAGTCCCTGGATTTAGGAGGACATGAGTTTAAATCTGACCCCAAACACTTGACACTAGCTGTGTGACCCTGGGCAAGTCACTTAACCCTCATTGCTCTGCACCCCCCCCCCAAATAGTTATACTTGGGATCCAATGACTTCGAGATCACAAGATCATAGATTTAGAACTAGGAAGGGACCTCAGACATTGTAATAATAAAGATCATTTAAGAGATTAAAAAACAAAACAAAACAGAAAACAAGTCGAAGGTAAGAGTCCTGCTAGATAGTGGAACGGAAAAATCTGAATAAAAATGTTTAATCTGGAAAAAAAATTATAGGTAGTAAATGATAGTGTGCATAAAATGTCCTCTTACCATCCCACCACATGATTGATGCCTCAGCTAGTTAGAAGTAAAGAATCTCTGCGTTGAAAAGAACCTTATAGCTCATCTATTCCATTCCCAGTTGTATATTCATTGTTGTAGTAATAGCAGATCCTCACATTCATAGAGTACATTCCCATTACAAAGTCCTTCCTTTGCAACAACTTTGTGACATATGACCCCCCCCCAGTCATAATCCCCCTTTTTTTTCTTTTTTCTTTTTTTGGTGTGGGGCAATTATGGTTAAGTGACTTGCCCAGGGTTACAGAGCTAGTAAGTGTCAAGTGTCTGAAGCTGGATTTGAACTCAGGTCCTCCTGAATCCAGGGCTGATGCTTTATCCACTGTGCCACCTCACTGCCCCCATAATCCTAACCTATTTTTGTGATAGACGGGGATGCTGAAGGTCACCTAGTTTGTGAGTGGCATTTGATAGCCAATGAGTGTTTTTAACATGATACCAAGTAGACTAGGTCTTCATGCTCCTAAACTAGTGCTCTTTCTATTATACTTTACTATTATGGTACCCCTAGAAGAACATGTAAATGTAGGACCCAGAAGTCTGCTCCATAAAGATTAGAATGGGGATCACCTCAGAGAGGTGAGAGGGGTTATTCTATGTTCTGAGGGCCCCAAGTCCATATAGTAACATGGCATATGGGTAATAGGAAAAGGATTAACTATCCCTTAGAAGAATAGAATGTTAGAGTTGGAAGGGAGATTCAAGATAACATTTTCTTATCCCCTCATTTTACAGATAAAGAAACTGAGGCACCTTGCCAAGGTCACACAGTTAATCAGGTAGCAGAACAAAGACTTAAACTCAGGCTTTCCAAGCAATGAAGATTTTTAAAATAATGAGACAGAGAGAGAGAGAGAGAGAGAGAGAGGACAGATCTACTCATAGACAAATATATGCAGAAAATGGCAACTTTCTTCAGTTACTCGCCTTAAATCTTATTTTTATCATTGTCTGAGACATTATAATCTTCTGTAATCTGAGATAAAATTCACACAATCAAAAGAGAAGCACTATGGGAAGTTAATGGCAGGTGTCAGGGAAACCAACATAACTTAATATAACTGATATAAAAGAAACTAACATAAAGAGGAGATAATCAAATTCCCCTGGGGAAAGAACAGGGAAATCCTCATGGAGCAGACAACCTCTGAGTTGGGCTTTGAAGGAAGAGAGAGCCTTGGGATCATGGGATCCTTGGATTTCTGGTTGGAAAAAGCCTTAGAGTATCTTGTTTGAATCTCTCATTTTATAGATGAGGAAACAGGCCCAGTGAGGGAAAGCAGCACACCTAAGGTCGCAGAACCAATAAATCACTTAGACTATTCATTCAAATGCATTTAATTATGTTTTAATGGTTTCTTTCCATAGCAATTTGACAGCATCCATGTTACCATTTTGCATAAGGAAGAAGGGGCTGGCCTTGGATTCAGTTTAGCAGGAGGAGTTGACCTAGAAAACAAGGCAATCACGGTGAGTAGTCACAGTTTCTGGCCACAGCTTGGGCTTCTGGGAGTTTGGACAGGGACTGCTCAGTGATTTGGATGAGAATGGGGGGTCAGAGAAGTTTGCTAAAGAGTCACTTCTGCCACCAACCAAGCAAATATTTGTCATAACAGCTACATTACCACCTCACCCCAGGTGAGAACTTCTGGGTTCAGGTCTTCCAGGGATTGGAAATTCTGAGGTTGGCTTGCTATCAGCTAAACCAAGCTGCCTTTCCACATTTAAACCATACTAAAAATTAACATGTGCACTACCCATCACGTGGGACTGTGATGAGGAAAGTGTCTTATAAACCCTAAAGTACTACACACATGTAAGTGATTATTAATTGGGGCATAGAGGATGAGCAAGTGCTTCATTTTCATCTTTAGCTCCAGATAGTTAATAGTGCAATAGAGTTTTACTATGACAAAATGATCTGGAGAGCCTATGGAGTTTGTTAGGATGGGATTTTCTCTGCTCTCATGCATTGGTCTTTGTTCTTTGTGCTCTATTCAGGTTCACCGTGTATTTCCTAATGGGCTGGCCTTTCAAGAAGGGACCATACAGAAAGGAGATGAGGTCCTATCTATTAATGGGAAATCTCTTAAAGGCACAACACATAATGAAGCCTTGGCCATCATCCGCCAAGCTAGAGACCCAAAGCAGGCCGTTATTGTGACGAGGAAAGTGCAGGAAGATGAGACAGGGCTGAATTCTTCCATTGAGTCTGCATCTTCAGCAGCCAGTGAGGTTTCCACAGAATCGAGTAAGTTTTCCCATTTTTTTGCAGCCCATAAATACCATAGCAACTCATAACCCTTTGATTCCTTCCCTGCAATGTAGCTAAGAACTTTTTTCCCTAAAGGTTTAATGCCAGGTAATGGGACTGCTTAGGCAAAGAAATGGCATGTGTGGATGAGGGAACCCAAGATATTCAGGAACTTTTGTGTTTATGAGTGTCCTATGTGGCATGCTCTAAGAGTCAGGTAATAGTAGTAGTAGTAGCAGGTTCCTGTGTAGGATTCTGAAGTCTGACATGGCACTTCTTGGTCTAGACTAAGAGTTCTTCACATTTTTGTGTTATGGTTTCCTTGGGCAGTATGATAAGGCCTATGGATGCCTTCTCTGAAGGCTATCAAATGCCACTCACAATGTATGGGATAAAATCCACAGGATTGCAAAGCAAACTAAATATGTTGCTATAAAATTATCATGTGCAATGGGGCACTTCAGGGTCAGAATACCATTCTTGTTCTGGGCCTCATCATCCACTGTAGGTGTCTTTCTGTTCCATACCCGCCATCACACCCTAATGTCTGGGACTACTTCAATGGAAGGAAAGACAACCAAGGGGCATCGTCTCTTGCAAAGCCAGCTTTGCATATTCCAGAGCCATTGTCAGCAAGAAGAGCAGCAATAAAATCATCCATGGTGAACTTTGGACTGGCAAGTTTAAAGACTTAGAGAGAGAAGGTGGTACCACACCTAGAGGGGGGGAGGGACTACAAATGCACACTGGGTAGAAGAGCTCATTGCTCTGCACTTTTCATCTAACGTGGTGCATTATATCTATCTCTGGTGTATCTCCCTTCTAAATTATAAACTCCATGAGGACATGGAGAGGACCGACCTACTAATATAGACAAATATATGCAGAAAATGGCAACTTTCTTCATTTACTCACCTTAAATCTTATTTTTATCATTGTCTGAGACATTATAATCTTCTATGATCTGAGATAAAATTCACACTATCAAAAGAGAAGCACTATAGGAAATTTTAATTAGGAAAATTGATATTTGGTTAATGACAGGTGTCAAGGAAACCAATATAACTTAATATAACTGATATAAAAGAAACTAATATAAAGAGGAGATAATCAAATTCCCCTGGGGAAAGAACAGGAACATCCTCATGGAGCAGACAACCTCTGAGTTGGGCTTTGAAGGAAGAGAAAGCCTTGGGATCATGGAATCCTTGGATTTCGGGTTAGAAAAGGCCTTAGAGTATCTTGTTTGAATCTCTCATTTTATAGATGAGGAAACTGAGACCCAGTGAGGGAAGGCAGCTCACCTAAGGTCACACAACCAATAAATCACTTAGAATATTCATTCGAATGCATTTAAATATGTTTTAATGTTTTCTTTCCATAGCAATTTGACAGCATCCCTTAATAGAGATACAGTATGGAATAGTGACCATACCAGAGCATTTAGCTTATTCATCCCCATGGGGAACACCCAAGAGCAAACCAGACTTTATGGCAATATTCCAAAATGATAGCACATTGAATGCCAGAAAAAGAAGGGACCTTCCATTACCTTATAGATAGAAACTTATATTTCAAATTAGAATCAGACAATTTTAAAGCTGAAAGAGAGCTTAAAGATCAAGTGACTAGATTCTACTCCAATCTCCTCATTTCTCTGATAAGAAAACCAAGGTCCAGAGAGATAAAATAACTTGTCTGAAGTCACAAAGCTAGTGGCAAAATTGGGACTAGAATTGAAGTCTAATAAATCCTCTGGGAGAAAAGTTTCTTTGAAACGTCAGTCTGAGAACAGAGGGAGGTGGGTGGGAGGAATTCTGTTCTATTTTAACTCTTGGCCAGAGGCATGATTTCTAGTTGAAGTATCCCATGGGCTGGCAAAAAGACTCACATTATTAAGGCATTTTTGAGCCAAGGAGGGGACATGTGGTAACTGGGTGCAGTCACCCCTGAGTGCAGGAACACCTAAAAAGAGGTGGGAGCAACCTTCACTTGTCAAAAGAAAGCTGACTTTTTTTTTTTGGTGTGAGAGGAAATGATTGACCTCAAGAAGAAAAAAAATTAGCAGAATTTAATGAGCAATTAAAAACATGGGGAAGGGAGACTAAAGGGAGGGAGCTTGCATAAGGAAGAGAATAATGAGATCAAGATAAATAGGGTACTTAGGTCCTATGCAAAAAGAAGAAGAAGAAGAAGAAGAAGAAGAAGAAGAAGAAGAAGAAGAAGAAGAAGAAGAAGAAGAAGAAGAAGAAGAAGAAGAAGAAGAAGAAAGAAGGAGAAGAAAAGAAGGAGAAGGAGGAGAAGAAGAAGAAGAAGGAGGAGAAGAAGGAGAAAGAGGGAAAGGAGAAGCAGCTATTTGGGAGAGAAAGAAGAGGAATTCAGTCCTAGACATGTTAAGTTTTAGGGAGGTCATACAAGTCTATTGCCCTATTGCTGATGTGTGTCTCTGTGTCCCATCTGGGCTTCTTGGAAATTATAGACGAGCTTGGATGATATGTTAAGGCCAGAAATGGAGGTTTAGGGAGTCTACTATGTAACAGAACAGAATTGTGACTGAACAATAGAGTGGGGTGCTTTAAATTATAGGCAGTTACTCCTCTTAGCATGGAAGGACACACCTTGCCCTACTCTCCCATGCTGCAGCTGACACAATAACTGAAAGGGAAAAAAAATCAAGCAAACAAAAAACCTGTTGATTACTGTGTTTGATGCTGACAGGAGTCATTTTGGAATAAAACCGGCTGAGAGAGGGAGAGCAGACTTGCATGGGTTTCTTCTATTTCATTCACAGCACCCCTGAAAACACTAGGTGTGACTTTTAATAGCTTTTTGTTGCCAGCATTGAACTGTGTACAAACATTTCTTTGTTAGCACAATAGTCCCAAGAAGGTCTGTTTGGCTGTTGTTCAAGAAAACTATGTGAAGCCTTAGAAAAGTGCCTTTTAAAAGTGTTGCAAAAGAAACAACTCACTTAGAAGCTTGTTGGCCTTAATTGGGGCAGCCTTACTCCTCTGAAGGTAGGGAAATGAAGTAGATGCTGATAAACAGGTTATATGAGTCCCTCTAGCCACTCAGCGAATATTGTAATTGTCAATGAGATCATTTCTGCAGGCGATCTAGCACATGAACAGACTCTCATCATTCAAATTACATTTAAACAGAATTTGTATGATGACGTGACAAAATGCCAAGACAATAGAATAGCTGCTTTAACTTTCTATAAAGCCTTACAGTGATTGAATTTCTTGCTGTATAGATCACTGACTGGAAATGTTGAAGTCAATTCTATTCTAAGTCAGACCAGAAACAATTGGTTTCTTCTACTTCAGGGGTTCTAAACATTTTTGTGCTTTAGAATCCCCATTGGTAGGTTGGTGAAATCTATGGAACCCTTCTTAGTATAATCTTGTTTTCTGCCTGAAATAAAATGCATAGGATAATAAAGGAAACCAATTATACTGAAGTGAAGATGCAATTTCTGCCCCCCGCTCCTCTCCCCCCCCCCCACTCCAAGTTAAAAAACCCTCTGAAATCTGTCCTTGGTGGGTGGAGCCCAGGTTGAAATCCCTTCTTCTAAGCTCCTTAGAAATGCAGTTTGTTTTACTTCGTCTTAAACCTGAATATCACCCTTCTTTCATCCATTCCCAAGGTTTTAAGTTTGTTGTGATCTCATTAGTATGGTGACCTGGGGTGAGGTAAAAGGGTGAGGAATAGGGGTGAGGAATTCCCTGTAACAGGGAAGGTTGGCAACTGCTCTGCAACTTACTGTGCTTGATGCTGACAGGAGTAATTTTGGAATAAAACAGGCCCACTAACTCAACATTTTTAAAACAGATCTTATTCTCTATATCCCCATGTCCCTCCCTACCTCACCCACCCAACAGAACAAAACAAACAAAAATCCTTACAAAAATTGGCCAATTTTCCTAATGTCCCTATTTTTGTTGAACAGGACCAAGAGCCTCGTTAGGAGTGACTCAGGTGCAAGCATCCTTTTTGGCTCTGTGCTCTCCCTCACAGCCCACAAACAGCCAAACAGTTACAAAGACTTATTGATTGATATCTGTAATATCACTCAAGCGCATCTCCTCCTTTCCAGTCTGTTTGCTTTGGGGGTGTACTGGCACCAGCTCATACTGACTTCAGGGAGAGGGGATTGGGAAATCTTCAGCATGTGCATATGTACCTTGCAAACTGGCAGATGCTACAGATCAGGGCTTGGTTATCATTTTGTTAATTATCTAGACTTAAGAAAGTGATAGAGAAAATTTTTTAAAATGCAGATTAAACCTAAAAGTGTCCAGCTACTACTTCTTTTTTTAAGAAGACCTAAGTTTAAATACCAACTCAGGTACTTTCTACCTGTGTAACTGTGGACAAACCACTTAGCCCTGGGGAGCCTCTCAATTTTCTGCTCCGTAAAATAGGAATAACAATGGAACCCACGTTACACAACTGTTGTGAAGACCAAATGAGAGACTACATCCACATACTTTGAACCCCTCATATGATTAGTGAGCCTTTGTCATGGTCTGCAAACAAAGGTTGGTCCCTGAAATAGCCCCCTTATTCTCTCTGCCTCAAGCCTCTCCCCAACTCCAATCTCTCCTCCACCAAATCTATGCTGTCACTAAACTGGCAGGTCTGACCATCTCTGTCCCTGTCTCTGTCTCTGTCTCTCTGTTGCTCCATCTTACACACACACACACACACACACACACACACACACACACACACACACACACACACACACACATTCTCCCCACCTCAATAACCTCTAATGTCTCCCTATTGTCTCTAGCATCCAATATAGTCTTGTTTGGCATTTAAAGTTTCTCACAACCCAGATTCTTCTTACTTTTCTAACATTATTCATTACTTCCTCCCATATATTCTTCAGTCAAGCCATGTAGGCCTTCTTGTTGTTCCTCACACATGACAATCTATCTCTCATCCTTGTGCCTTTGCTCTTTCTGTCCTCGATGGTTGGACTGTTCTCCCTCCTCACTCCCATCTCTTGGAGACCCTGGTTTCCTTCAAGATAGCTCAAGCTCCTGCTTTTTCTGTAGGAGGCTTTCTTGGTCCTTCCCTTCCCCCATGCTGCCAGGATGCTGCTTCCTCCTCCCCACTTTCCCACCCCATGGTTGCATCATATCTGTTCTGTTCATCTGTGTAGATACTACATGTAAACATATTGTGTATATGAATACACATACCTAGGTAGTATATATAAACACATGCAAAGTAGATGCACACACATTGTTCACCCGGTTAGAATGTAAATCCCTTGAGGCTTTGGTCATTATATTGCCAGGGTCCAGCAAAATGTCTGAAGCTGTGCTTCATAAAGCTTCCTAGTGGATTGATTGCTAGCCATGGGTATCCCCCAAGGCCCTGTCCTGGGCCCTTTTCTCTTCTTCCTTTGTACTATTTCACTTGGTGATCTCATCAGTTCACAATTTTCTCTCACTGTTCCGCCCTGCTCTCACCGCCAAATTCAATTAGTTGCCAAGTCCTGTAGTTTCTACCTCCATAACGTCTCATATATACTCCCTTCTTGCCTCTGGCACTGTCACCACCCAGGTGCAGGCCCTCATCACCTCACACTTAGATGCTTGCAATAGCTTATTGCTTTGGTCTTACTGCCACAAGTGACTGTCCACTCCAGCTTATCCTCCATTCACCCATCAACACAATCTTTCTAAAGCATAGTGCCTCATATCACATCCATCTCTTCCCATCCCATTCCCCTCATTCAATAAACTCTTGTGACTCCATATTACCTACAGGATCAAATATAAAATTCTGTGGCTTATAAAGCCTCCATAAACCAACCCTTATCTCCTTTTCCAGCCCTTTTTATACTTCCCTCCCTTCCCTCTTAACATGTATTCTGCAATCAAATACCAATATACTCTTTGCTATTCCCATGTATGATACTCCATCTCTGGATTCCAAGTCTTTTCATTAACTTAGTTTCCTAATGCCTAGGATTTTCTCCCTCCTCATCTTCATCTCCTAGCTTCTTTTTCTTCTTTTAGGCATCAGCTAAAGCAAAGCTTCTCAAACTGTGGGTTGTAACCCTATATGGGGCCATGTAATTGAATGTGGGGGTTGTGAAAAATTTGGCAACAGTAAAAGGTTATGCATATCTATTTTATATACCTATATACACAAGGTCACATAAAAATTTATTGGGTAAAAAGGGGTTACAAGTTGAAAAAATTTAAGAAGCCCTGAGCTAAAGTCTCACCTTCTGCTAGAAACCTTTCACATTCCTTCTGTAATGACTTCTAAATGCTAATGCTTTCCCTCTTCAGATTGTCATCAACTTATCCTGTACATATATCTTCTTGTACATAGTCTCTTACATATTGTCTCCCCCATTAAATTGTGAATTCTTGTGAGAAGGGATTGGTTTTTGCCTTTCTTCACATCCTCAATGCGTAGCATAGTAATTGGCACATAGTAGGTGTTTAATAAATGCTAGTCAACTGGGTGATTAAGAAGCCCAGCTATTGGAATATGGGCATATATTGGTAGATAAATCAGGCTAAATTCAATCGCATGTAATGGTTCACAATGGGGAAGAAATCCCATGGTGCTGCTCAAGTATCTTCAGACTGATACTTGAGCATTACCAGATGGGTGTTCCATGATGGTGGTCCTCATAACCTGGAAGAGAGTCAAGACCCCTTAATTTTTAAACTAAATTTATATTTGAAACAAGATTTTTTAAAACAATATTTTACCAGGGAATAGCCCCCTCAACCCTTAGTTAGACGAGGGAGGTTTGACTGATTCCAAAAGTTTGTACAAATTAGTTACCCTAATTTCAAAAGAATTCTCAGACATCTCCATTTCAGGAATGGATAAGGTTAGACAAAAGGGAATGATACTGTCCTAACATCTTGGAGGTTTGGCTTATTATTCATTGGAGTAGAAATACCTTTGGGAACTGTGTCCTTAAATATGGGACTGTTAACCTCCCCCAGGACATTTCTTTAAATCAAAAGAAGGCTTGAAGCAATAAATCTATTTGAAGGTACTAGACTGGAGGTGAGGTTTTACAGGGAGTGGGTAGGGGAGGTAGTCATGAGCTTTCCATTTGGGGGAGAAAGGCATTATGCTAAGCCAGGCATCTCTTAGAGTTATTTCTCATTCCATATAAAAAATGTAAAATACTAATATGCATACCTTCACATATATTTGTGTATACACATATAAAATTATAATAAAAATTCTTATGAGAATTTTATATTATGCATACACATTTACTTAATATACATATATACACATATAATAGATACACATTATATTGAACATATTAAATGCAATATAATATTACATATACATATATAATATTGCGTACATCCACATATATTACACACATTCATGTATTCATTAAGGGCCAGACAAAGACCTAGATTTTGTGCTCATAATAGATTCAGCAATACTTAGGGCTAAATGGAATCTTAGAGATTATCTGGTCCAACTCACTTATTTTATAAAGGAGGAACTTAATAAAGCCTAGTGGAGATGGAACCCAGGTCTCTTGCCTCCAGCCCTAGAGACTAGAGGCCAAGGCAGGTACAGGGGTTTGGGGTGGGGGGCCGGGCGGGGTTAGTACAGCTAGTACTGACAAATTATAGGTCTAATCACCAAGTCTTGAGAATCAGAAAGGCAGGATTCCTTTTCAAGTGGAGATCCAAGAAGAGCTTGGGCCATCCATCAGAGTTGGAGAGCCAAGGGCAAAGAGCCCTCTGGCTGAAGCTGCAGTCTTTTCTGCCTGGGAAGAGTGGGTGGAAATAGAGTCTCAGAGGTTTTCAGAATCCCAGGCAGTACACACCCAACCCCTAGCCTCCCACTTGAGTAAGTCAGTGCCATTATAAGTGGGACTACTTTTGTCAAAATGGTGGCCGACTCACTGAAGGGAGCATGATGGTCAGTAAATGTGCACGACAGCTGGTTGGGTTTTTTTTGCCAATGATGTCTCAATAAATGGGCATGGAAGAAGAGTAAACTTCCCTTACATGACCTTCTGTTTTTCCTCAGCAACTGAAGTTACCATCTGTACTGTAACTCTTGAAAAGACATCTGCCGGTTTAGGATTCAGTTTGGAAGGAGGAAAAGGCTCAATTCATGGAGATAAGCCTATATCAGTTAACAGAATTTTCAAAGGTATGGAAGTTAAATAAGGTATCAATCTTTCTCCTGGGGGTATATAGAAAAACTCTCCAAAATAATTTGATATTTTCTAGCCCTTAAATATTTCACATGGACTATACTGCATCTGAGAAGTAGCAAGTCATAGTCAATAGAATACTGGACCTCAAACCAGAAAGATCTGAGTTTAAATCTCATCTTTTAAACTTTTTAGCTATCTCAACCAAAGCAAGACACTTATCTATCCTGTGTCTCAGGCAAATCTCTAAGACTTTTCTAACCATGTTACTTCCATACTAAATAAATTCCCATGACCTCCAGACCTATGTTAATCGATCCAAGGAATTCCTCTGTTTGGCATTTAAAGCTCTTGATAACCTAGTCCTTTCCGACCTTCCAATCTTTTTATAAATGACTCCTTTCCATGTATTGTGTCATCTGCTTACACTAGCTTACCTGTTATTCCTCATACCTGGTCCTCTGTCTCCAGAGTCTATGCCTTTGTACTCACTGTTCTCCATGTCTGGAAGGTTCTTCCTACTCACTTCTGGTTGCTAGTTCCCTTCCAGACTGGGCTCAGATCCCACCTTCTTGTGGGAAACTTTTCACAATCCCCTTCTTACCACCCCCCCCCATTCCTCTGAGATTTCTTTCCATTCATACCGAATATATGTATATGTAGATACTTATTTACTTAGCCCCTATTAGAATGTGAGCTCCTGGAGAGCAGATAGCATGACTTGTCTTTCTTTGTATTACTAGCACTTACAATAGTGTTGGACACTTAGAAAAAGATGTGATTGACTTACTAACTTTGAGGAGAAGTCATAGAATATTTGATATGGAAGAGAGCTGAGAGATCATCTTGTCTCACTTCCCATTTGACAGATGTGGAAACTGAGGCAGAGCTGCAAGTGACTTGATCAAGTTCTCTCCCAAATCTAGTACATGGAAAGCCTTCTGGTCCAATGCTCTTTTCACTGCAGCTTATACTGTCCATAAGTGTGGGTCTGGTAGATGTATGTGAGAATGTTTGTATGAATACAATCACCTTGTGTGACTTTTTATGAAGTCCCTTCCCCACATCACCTTGTCCTTAGGCTTCAAAGGCGCCTAGAAAATGCTAAGTAGCATGAGAGCACTTCTGTAGGCAGAAGGAGGGATGTTAGTATTAGGGTGTGAAAGGGTACATTGTTCTCTTTACAGTCTTCAGGGGTTTTAATCCACTTCAGTGTATTGAATTCCCTGGACACAATTGGGAGTGCCTAAAAACCCATTCTGTCTCTTAAACATACACTCTGGCCAGGGCACTGCCTTAACCACTATTTCTGAGGAATACTTAGGCTTCAGAAGTATGGAAAATTGCATTTTAGTCAGTTAGTCAATCAACATTTATGAAGTGCCTACTCTGTGCCAGGGGAAGTTAGGTGGCACAGTAGATAGAGCACCAGGCCTAGAGTCAGGAAGACTCATCTTCGTGGGTTCAAATATGACCTCAGGGGCAGCTAGGTGGTGCAGTGGATAAAGTACCAGTCCTGGATTCAGGAGGACCTGAGTTCAAATCCAGCCTCAGACACTTGATGCTTATTAGCTGTGTGACCCTGGGCAAGTCACTTAACCCTCATTGCCCAGCCCCTCAAAAAACCATGACCTCAGATGGTTATGTGACCTTGGGCAAGTCACTTAACCTTGTTTGCCTCAGTTTCCTCATCTGTAAAATGAGCTAGAGAAATAAAATGGCAAACCACTCCAGTTTCTTTGCCATGAAACCCCAAATGGGGTCACAAAGAGTTGGACACGTGGGGCAGCTAGGTGGCACAGTGGATAGAGCACTGGCCCTGGAATCAGGATTACCTGAGTTCAAATCCAGCCTCAGACACTTAACACTTACTAGCTGTGTGACCCTGGGCAAGTCACTTAACCCCAATTGCCTCACTAAAATAAATAACTAAATAACTAAATAAATGAATGAATGAATGAATGAATGAATAAATGAATAAATAAATAAATAGATAAATAGATAAATAAATAAATAGATAAATAAATAAATGAATGAATGAATAAATAAATAAATGAACAAATAAATAAATAGATAGATAAATAAATAAATAAGTAAGTAAGTAAGTAAATAAATAAATAATAAAGAGTTGGACACAACTGAACAAAAACAACACTATGTGCCAGGTACTGTGCTAAGCATCAGGGGGAACAAAGAAAAGCAAAAGATAGTCCCTGATCTCAAGGAACTCTCGGTCCAACAGAGCATTATACCATCTGGCAAAAACACTAGGAAATGTGTCCTCCAATTTCTGGATAATCCTGAGAATCTTAGGGTCTTCTTAACACATATTTAGTTTAATGGGAAAATTTCTAGTGGGTATGCTGTCTGATTTCTTTAGGCATTCCCCGGCATTCATTCTCTTGGGTGCTTTCCTCTCCAAGTAAAATATCAGAATAATGTCTCCCCATCAAATCTTCTTCCCTATTCGCAGGGGTAGCTTCAGAACAAAGTGATGTAGTCCAGCCCGGAGATGAAATATTGCAGCTCAACACCACCACAATGCAAGGACTTACTCGTTTTGAAGCCTGGAATGTTATAAAATCTTTACCTGATGGGCCCATCACTGCTGTCATCAGGAGAAAAGGACTCCATCCCTCCCTGGCCAAATCTTCTGAACAGTCCCAGGGGAAGGACTGATGGTTGCAGCCCAGAAGCAACAAACATCTCCTTCCCTCAAATTTTTCTCTCTCAGGACTTCTTCTCCCACAATGCAGATGTTGGGAAAGACCAGATGTCTGACTCTGGCAATTGCTGGATATCATCAACTTTCTGGGACACCATCCAACAGCAGGTTGTCCAGAAAATGAAGATCCATAATTGCCTTCAGGAGCTCAGTATTCTGCAACAGCTGATCATACAGACTATGTAGACTTTGTAAAAAGAATATACATATGGAGAGATCATATCGGTGATACAATGGTATAATAAAGAGAGGTTAATTTGGTTCACTTCAAAAGCCATTTTCTGATTTTAAAATTGTTTTAATTGGGCCAGGGAGAGCAATGGGAAACTTGGGGTGAGGAAAGGGAAGAGGAAGTTGTGTAATTTTGGAAGACAGCATTGGTACCAATGGGTAGGGGATTTCCTAAACAAATTAGGGGACTTTATGTGATGAGAATATGTGAAAAGAGGAAATGGGGATTGTTGGATAGCAGACTTTTGTACAGAGGTAGACCTGACCCATATGATTTAAGACTTTCTATATCTGAAAGGAATCAGTGGGGGAAAGAGGGAAGAAGGTAACACACACACATGTGTGTATGTATATATGTATGTATGTGTGTATTGTATATATGTGTGTATATATATATATGTGTACTAAAAGTAATATCTTATATTTCTGTGGTACTTTTATTGAATGATTTCAAAGTACTTTATATCAGTTCCCATACCATTAAGTTTATCTCCCCTGGAGGGCTGGGTTCCCATGTCTTGATAGCTGACTTGGGTAGTTAGGTGGTAGTGGATAGGGTGCTAGACTTAGAGTCATGAATGCCTGAGTTCAAATCCTCTCTCAGACACATACTAGTTTTGTGACCTCTGCCCCTTTCAGTTTCCTCATCTACAAAAGAGGGATAATAATAGAATCTACCCCCTCAGGGTTGTTGTGAGGATAGAATGAGATAACATAAAGTACTTTGTGTTTCTTAAAGCCCTATATAAATGCTAGCTGATGCTACTACTAATACTATCATGCTAATGAGTTAGGGAGGGGTAGGTATGATATAGTATTAAGGGCAATAAGATGGCAGATCCAACATTCCCACTTGTTAGACAAGTGAAGTCTGAAAAGTTAATCTTTCTGAGGCCTAGTTTCCTAAATTTCTGGGTAATTTAATCATTCTATTAATAAGGCCAGAAGTTTATTAATAAAAGGATGGTTGTTTGGCCATTTCTCTCAGATGGAAGACAATCATAGTGGTGGGGCTCACAGCTTATATACCCTTTAAATGGTCAATGGGGCAAAGAGTTGACCCCTTGCACAGAGAGATTATCTCCACTCAGAACACCCCTAGCCTTGGGCTATCAATTCAAAGAATGTATCCCCTCTTCAAGAGGGAGGCAAAGGGTTAGAAGTGACCCCTGGACAAGAGAAGCCTTCAGCTCTCTAGGCAATTGGGTCTGCCTCTAGTTAATCTTGTGTAGAACACAATGAGTTTCCCCATCCTAGATTAAATTCTTTCGATGATTGGGTGGGGTCTGACCAAGTTGAGGAGAGTTAATGAAATTTCACTTAGCAATATCCTCCAGGAAAAAGGAACTTTTAAAAATGAGGAATTGAGAAGATAAGAGCTTCTGAATCTCCCCAAGATATTGGTTATTAATGATTATTTCTCACAGTTATGTACTGCCTGGGATTGTCACAGCTATTAAATGTGATAATCCCAAAGAACTTGCAGATGGAATTGCTGAGCTGACCTCTGAATGATCATGAAGAAGTTCTTCAGTACCAGAGAAAGGCAACTGTCACAATAAGCCAGTGAGCTTGACTTTGATCCCCAAGAGAATTCTTGAATATATTTTTAAAGAGTCACAAGGATTCAGCATGGTTTCACCAAGAAGCAGTCATGCCAAACAAGCTTTCTTTCCTTTTCTGACAAGGCTATTACATTTGGTTTACTATACACAGGGTTACCAAACAATCTCTGAGCCTGCCACATAGTAGTTTCCTAATGTAGTTTCCACATAGTAGTTTCCTAATTCAGTAGACAGGGAGCTATTGTTCCCATTCCTGTTCACCATTTGATCATGTTTCTCATGCTGTCCTTGTGGATAGGATGAAGAAAAGTCAGTTAAATGATAGAACAGTTAGATGGATTCTGAGTATGGTGACTGACTGGAATTACAGAGCAAGGATTCATGGTTTGATGTCAGCTTAGAGAGAAGTCTCCAGTGGAGTGCCTCAGGGATTCGGACTTCAGTGATTTCTAAGTAGTCGATTACAGTATCAGTGAAAGAAAGAAAAATACAGAGTCCAGATAAACAAAAACAGAATTTTAATGGTGCAAAAACCACCTTCCACTTTCACCTATATTCTTCAACCTGGAAATGCTAAAATTAATCAATTATCACTGTCAAGTTTAGATAGGGGTGTGGTAAAAAGTTTTAACAGTCGGTTAGATAATGGAGAGACGCCAGTTTTTTTTAGGACCACCCTTTTGGGAAGGAGACCAACAGCATGAGCAACGCACACCAGTCCGCCTGCGACACACGCCAGATTGCCTGCTGAGCACTCGACTTCCGGGTGCAAGCTTAAAAGGCAAGGAGAGAACGGAAGTGGGTACTTTTTTCCTGCTCTGCTGGTCTCCTGACTGCGCTGCACAGGCTGATGCTTACGAGAGTTCGACTGGGCCCGGCTCAGCACGTGCTTGACTCGGTCTTTCTCTCTCTCTCTCCCCAAAGGTGGCCTTCGGCTTTTGGTGAGTTTTATAGGGAATATAGACTAAGCCTAGACTTAAGACGATTTGTATTGTATTTCTACTTTCCTATCCTTCTAATCAACATCACCTTGTGAATACCATACAATAAAAGCTCTAACTTGAAAACCAGAAGCTTCTTCCATTTACTAGTCTTATGATCTAATATCCAATTTTAAATCTCACAGGGGGAAAGGCAGATGATCATTCAATTCTCAGCTCTTTAGAACAAAAGTGAAAGACTTGAGCTATATTACAATCCTATAATGAGTCAGACCGAGTTTCTTCAGTCCAAACGTTTTCTTCTAGCCTTTCCCTCTCAGCGAGACAAATGCTTATAAATGCTGTTTCCTTCTTGATTAGACCAAATAGTCTGGAATCATATCAGTTACTTTAAACCCTACCCACCATATATCCCTACTCTTCTAGATAATAGGCATGTCATGATTTAGAATACTGCTTTTTTACTAACCTAAAGAGGCAGTGTGGCATAATTTACAGAGAGCTGGCAATAAAGCCAATGAGACCTGGGTTCAAGTTCTGCCTGTGATATATACTGATTGTATAATCACGGGCAATTCACTTAACCTCTCAGTGCTCTAGGCAACTCTCTTAAGAATATAAATTGCCAAGAAGTAGCAGATCTGCATTGGGTAAAGGATATTTCCTCACCTGTAAGTTCCCCATATCAATGAAATTACAAGTCCAGTCCTTATCCCTTTTAACCTAAATTTTATATCACAGACTCTTGGTTGAAAGGTTCCTCAGAGGTCATATCTAGTCCATTCTGGCCCTAAACAAGAATCTCCTCTGCCCCCTCCAACATACCTATTAAGTGGGCATCCAGTTTTTTGGTTTATTGTGGGGAAATGAGGATTAAATGACTTGCCCAGCGTCACACAGCTAGTAAGTGTCAAGTGTCTGAGGCTGGATTTGAACTCAGGTCCTCCTGAATCCAGGGCAGGTGCTTCATCTATTCTACCACCTAACTGCCCCTAAGGGCATCTAGCTTTTCCTTGAAACCTTCTAGTGAAAGCACTGCACTTCTTAGGGAATCCCATTCCATCTCTGAGTAGCTTTAATTGTTAGAAGTTTTGCCTTTTTTGCAACTTCTGTTCATTGAGACAAATACTTTTGTCCTATGGTGAATGATGAATGAGTCTAAACCCTCCTCCATGTACCACACCTTGTACTACCTGAATGTGGCTACCATACTCCATCACTCTTAAATCTCTCTTTTCAATTTTAGACATCATCTTCATATGAAATGACTATTTAGTCACAGTCTATGTAACAGGATTTAATTTTATAGACCAGATATCTGTATGAATAAGATAACACTTTGTAATCAATTTTCCAGTTCAGCTGAGACCATATTTTAACAGAAACATCTTATAAATATGGCCTGGATCACAGAACTCTACAAAGGTTGCACAATTAGGCTATGATTATATTCAAATAATGGTAAAAATAGATTAGGATCTGCCAGTTAAATACAAGTGGCTTTCTATAGTTGTTGGCAATGGACAAAAATCAAGTGGGTTGATAAAGTTTGTAGATAACAAAAAACCTGAGACATGGGATAGAACTGTTTCCTTGGAAGATCAGAACAAAATTCCAATGTTGCTGAAAGGCAAAATTCTGCACAGAGTAAGAAAAAATTTCTTCACAGTTAGAGCTACTCAGAAATAGAATGTACTTCCTCTGAAGGTAATGAGTTCCCCACCCCTAATGTGGTTCAGGAAGGAAATGATCAACTCTTATTTGCTAAGAGAACTCATGCTCCAAAGAGGGTTGTACTTTGCCCATTAGTCTCTTCCAGCTTTAAAAATCTTACAATAACGTTGGCAAACTGGAGATTTGGACAAAAAAAGACAATAAAATATTCGTACTATCTTATATGTAGAGAACCTCAAGGTTGTAAAATACTTTACTAATACATTCTCATTGTATCTGTAAAGCAAAAAAGGCATTATTATTATTCCCATTTTTATGAAAGAGAAAATGGAGGTAGAAAAGGTGAGTGCCTCAGAGATGATTAGATTCAGTGCTCTTTCAAGGATATCACAGAAGTCTCTCAAGTTTCAATAAGGACCGATAGAAGGTAATTGCACATGGGAGGAAGAATCAACTACTAAAAGTACAAGGAGGAAAGGGCTAGCAATATAAGCATTGCTCACAAAAATCTAAGGATCTGTTTCTCACAGTAGGATCCCAGTAAATCTGAAAGTCAGGTACATTTCATCTTTGGTTCCCTCTTGATGGCCCTGCATACCAGAGTAGGATCTATCTTACTGCATAGAGCCTGTATTGCCAAAACCTTTTCTATCTTAGTCAAAATGTCTATCTCTTCAATGCAGAAGAAATTAATTTGATTAAAATAATTACCATTGAAGTGTGAAATTCTATAAGACTTAACCCTTTGAATCATTCATTCAGAGGTGGAAAAGATCTTAAATCTCATCTAGTTTAATCTCCTTATTTTGTAGATGAGGAAACTGAGGCTGAGAAGGGTTAAGTGATGCAAAATATCCCACAGATAGTAGGTGGCAAAAACAGGACTTGAACCTGTGTCCTCTCATTCAAAATCCAAAACCACTTCCATAAGACTATGGAGTAATTATCCATAAATAGATGCCAAGAAAACCAAAGACAAGATATCTTATTCATTAAAAAACTTTACAAAATCTGGTTCCTTTTCTTTTCCTTGTTTTTTTTTTTTTTTAAATGAAAGCTATGGAGAAGGTGGAGGAGGAAAGGAAATATGCCGATGGCTGGTGTCATGGAAAACAAAATCACTTTCTTCCTCTTCTTTTTCCTCCTGTCTTTTTTTGTTTGTTTGTTTGTTTGTTTTAGAATGTGAACCCCAATCAGAGATCTGCTGTTCACCATCTCATTTGTGTCCTAGCAACTTCAGTTCCTGAATGGGTTGAACAGGATGTTTTTCCATGGAGAAGAGGGTCATTCTTGCTGTTTGTTCACTGCTTTTTGAAGATTATTGTAAAATTCAGCCATACTATTAGGGAAAAAGGAGTTCACCACATTCTGGGGAAGGTAGCCACTGAGGTCAGTCTGAAAGAAACTGACAACATGGGTCTTGTTTGTTTCCCTGTGAAATGAACAAACAAGTTATGTCATTATCCTGTAGATGTGGATGCAAGAGCAATATAGGGTGCGATACGGAATTATAGAATCTTACTCTGGAAGTGAGCCGAAGAGGTAATCTAGTCTAAACCAATCACATGTAAGACATGTTGTTATGTAACCTCTTCTTAAAACCTTTACTATCTCACTTTTGGTTAGCTCCAGTTCTTAGAAAGTCCTTTCAAATTCTAAGTTGAAATTTTAATTTTTACTCACTGATTCTCTTTCTAGCCTCTGGAGCTATAGAGAATAAAACTAATCTTTCTACCCCATGGAAACAATTTAAAGAAATATTAGAAGAAATCTGTAATGTCTGCTTCCTTGCTTTCCCCAATTCTTTATAACTTTTTTTCCTCCTGCCTAATTACCCAATCTCAATTTGGCAGTTTACAGAATCAGCAATAATCATAAATTAAACTAGATTCTTCAGCTCCAGGAAATGGACTGAAGGTTAGATATTTCAGAAACCAGGGGCCTTTGAAAGAATGAATTACTTGTATAATTTCTCTTATGAAAGTTTACATTTAAGGGTTCAGAAAAGCAAACAACATATTCCATATATGAAACTCTAAGTTTTGTTCATGGGATCCAAATAGGAAATAGATCAATGGAGTAATCCTAATGTCTCTGCATGCTGGTCTCATCTTCCTTCTTCAAAACTCTTTATTAGACATATACTCTTGATCTTATACCTATGATTATGCCAGAGGTCACTGAATAAGCATGCTATGTTTGGAAAACTCAAATGCCACCCTCCCAGTCTTCCCCTTCACTACCTTGTTCTTCACCACATGAACTCTTTCTCTCTTAGATGGTAAAGTAGATATGTTCTCACACCACTCCACAGGGCAGAAGAGGACCTCTACTTGTTGACCAAGTATAGGACTTGGATTTGATCTGTGAGTAGGAAAGATTATCTACCCACTCACAGAACCCAGGGAACTTGATTAGGTGGATGGTATAATAAGGCTGCTATAGAAAGTAAGTGGGCAAGGGTGTGAGTAGACTGGAAAAAGGTCTTATAGACATGTATTCTCAGCTATAAACACCTTGCCACCAAGAAAGCATGGCCCACAGTGGTGACATACATATCTTTTCAAACCTTGTCTCATATGTTTGCCACTTGTATGCTTTATCTTGAAGGCCCCACTCAGGGAACCCCTTCTTTAGCATGCTTTTCTTAATCTCCCTGCATAGATAGTGCTCTCTCCCTCCTCAAATTATGTTGTACTCATTTGTCTCTTTTAATGTTGTAGCCCAAGTAAAATGAAGGCTCCTTAAGGGAGGAGGAGCTTTTTTTTGGTTTATATTTTTATATGCTAATTCTTAGCAAGCACGATGCCTTAGATGTGGTCCTTGATAAATGTTTGCTGAATTTAATTGAAGAGGAAGAGGGTATAAGTATTCAACATATTTCAGAGGTTTACAAGTCTAAATAAGTCATAAAAAAACCCACTAAAGATTAAATAAAATAAAAACTAGGAAGTTGCATGTGACAGAATATATACTGACTTCTCTAAAATGATCTCATCAAACATATAATTGAGAGGAAACGTTTTAGTTACCCCACTGAGAATCATATTCAATATTTCATTCTACCTCAAAATAACATATTTCTAGGATGGAAATGATAAAATATTAGAGTAGCCAATAGTCTTTGAAACCTTTTCAGTTGTTGAAGAGACTGGAGATTTGAGAGATTCTGTGATTCAACGAAATTCACACAACAGGTGACAGATAAGAATAGGAGGTAGCAAGAGCTATTGAATTTCTAATGTAATGCTTCCTTTCCAGCTAGAACATAAGTCTCCTGAGGGCAGGGATTGTGTATGCTTAGCCCCTGGCCAAGTGCCCTATACACTATAGTGACTGATAAATGTTTGATAATGGTGGGGATGGACACCTCTGATAGTGTCCTTCACCCTAGGTTATGAACTGTAAGCAGTAAACCAGATATCCTGTTTGTTTACATTGTGAGTGGATATGGAATATATGAAGCAAGATGTCAAATCTGACATCTTGTCAAACTTCTTTAAGGCAAGCAGTGAAGTATCAAAAATACTGTATTTACAAAGAAGTTATAATAAAGGATATATTTCATTATATGACTCCTGGCTGTGTCAAAGGATGCCTTAAATGGGATTTTGGTGAAAAGGACAAATTCATGGTTCTTCTATGGATCCTAGAGAATGGTTCCTGCACTTTGTAGATTCTAGCTCATGGTACTGTTATCGAATGTTTCATGATGGCGGGGAAGGGAAGTATCCCTTTCAAAGTCAAAGTCAGAATCCTAGTGGAGGTGTATCTGGCCTTTCTAGGACTTAGTTTCTTCATTGGCAAAATGGGAATTATCCCTGTAGTGGGTCTTGAAAGTAGAAGACGTGGATCAAATCCTGACTTCACTCCTTCGTAGCTGTGGGAGTCTGGAGAAGTCATTCCACTTCACTTTCCTTCTCCGTAAAATAGGCTGAATGCTACTTACAATTATTATGGGACTTTGGGAAACTTCTTTGTAAACCTTAATACACTATAGAAATGAAAAATACTTACTGGATAAAGATATATAAAAACATATCTTTAAAGAAAGATAACATGAATAAAATAAGTCAAACAAATGTATTCATTGAATGCCTAGATCCAGGAAAAGTTTTATCTTCTTCCTATTGCTCTCCAGACTCTCTAGCTCTTAAGAATAAAAACTGTGAAAGGCATGACAGCCCAGCCAACACGCCTTGTGTGTTGAGATAGAGGAGAGCATGGCATGGGTTTGAAACTGGTAACCCTAATCCCAAGTCAGTGATCTTGAGAAGTTCTTGTAACTAGGAAAACAAAGAAGCAAACCAAATTGTGCCTATTTGAGGTAATGTTCAGTCACTTTTCAGTCATGTCCAACTCTTCATGACCCCATATGAGGTTTAAGCTATGGCAGTGGTTTGCCATTTCCTTCTCCAGTTCTTTGTTTTTTTTTTTTTTTTTTTAGTGAGGCAATTGGGGTTAAGTGACTTGCCCACGGTCACACAGCTAGTAAGTGTCAAGTGTCTGAGGCCGGATTTGAACTCAGGTACTCCTGAGTCCAGGGCCGGTGCTTTAACCACTGCACCATCTAGCTGCCCCTCTCCAGTTCTTTGTACAGATGAAGAAACTGAGGTAAACAGGGTTAAGTGACTTGCCCAGGTGCACACAGTTAGTAAGTATCTGAGGCCATATTTGAATTCAGGTCTTCCCGACTCCAGGCTTGGCACTCTGTGTTCTGGGTCACTTAGCTGCCCATGCATTTTAGGCATTGGAGCTGCAAAAGACCTCAGAGGTAATTGACTACAAATACTTTTCCCCTATATTTCATTGCTAAGGAAACAGAGATGAAGCAACCGGTCAAGAGATCCCATACCTTGTTTAGTGGCCGAGCTAGGATTAGAACCCAACTCTCCTCCAGTCTCTTCTAGGGTTCTTTCCACCACCACATGTTCTGTGGCAGCTTTGATATCTTTAAAGTTTATAACTGTCTAGCTGTCTACTTTTCCTTTTTAATTTTTTAATTTTTTATTTTTTAGTGAGGCAATTGGGGTTAAGTGACTTGCCCAGAGTCACACAGCTTTGAACTCGGGTACTCCTGACTCCAGGGCCGGTGCTCTATCTACTGCGCCACCTAGCTGCCCCTAGCTGTCTACTTTTAAAACAACGTTTAAATGGAGCTTCTAAAAAGATAGTTGTGCTGAACATGGCTGCCTCCTTTCTCACACACAAGCACAGCATGTGTAGTGTGGAAATTTCGCTGGAATGGGAGTCAGAAGATGTGGATTTGAAACCTATTCTTTTTCTTGATTTTTCAGGGCCCTGGTCTTCTTATCTTAAAATGGGATGGTTGGATTAGATGGCTTCTAAGGTCCTTCCAAATTGAAATCCTATAACCCAAAGCTAGGGAAGTAGTCTACACATGTGAAAATGGAATATAAATACTTGAGGAGAGAAGGACCCTTGGCTTGGGAGTCACAGGGTCTGGGTTCACAGTTCAGTTCTATAGCTTTTTTCTAGACATGTGACCTTGGGCAAGCCAGATCTCAGGTTTCTTATATGTAAAATGAAGGGTTCACTGTTAATGTCTCTTTCAGTTGTAAATCTATGCTCTTATACACCCTTCCCTTCTCTTCTTCAGGTAAACAAGCACTGCAGAGTTTAGTTGGTGAAAACCTTTGGGTGTTACCTAGCACAACCATTTGGGCAGGGCCCAGGTTGAGTAGTAAGGGAATTAGAACAGCAAGTAGTAGTGAGAATTGGGTGACCCCCAATGACTCATCTTGTGACTCAATTCTGGACCTAGCTCAGTTCCCTTTCTGTTCAATTATGGATCTAGTCTAATTTCTGTCTTGTGAGAAAACTTTATTCAATTGTGGGAATTGTTAGAAAATTTTAATGCATTGTTTGAACCTATCTCTGCATGGCTGGGAGGCTGGACCACCTCTACCTGCTGCTTAGAGACCCTTAAAAAAGGGCCTACATTATGCTGACCAGAAACCCAGTCAGATTCCAAATACTGATGCAAGGAGTTTTCTTGCAATTATACATCTCAAGCAAGCCATATGTCTTATCTGAAAACTGGTCCCATACTGATGAATCAGTTATCGTTTCCATGTTCCTTTGATTAAATACAGTTACTTAGGGGACGTAGGACACGTCTTTTTTTCTGATTTCAGGCAACTCTACTAGTTGTTCTCTTCTCAACATGGAAAGTCCCTAATTTTTCCTCCAATTAGAAATCAGATGAACTAATTTTGTATCCTGGTTAATTGTTTTCTTTTAATTAGCCTTATTTGATTAATTGTTTTTTATTTTTTATATTTTTTTAGGCAATGGGGGTTAAGTGACTTGCCCAGGGTCACACAGCTAGTAAGTGTCAAGTGTCTGAGGCCAGATTTGAACCCAGGTACTTCCGAATCCAGGGCCAGTGCTTTAACCACTGTGCCATTTAGCTGCCCCTGATTAATTGTTTTTTAATATGTAAAAACTGTCCAGTGCCAAAGCTGAGGAAGCTCACTGGCCTTGATTTGTTATGAAATTGGTATGCATTGCTTAAAAAATTGATATAATCAGTAGCTCAAACCTTTGTTCCCTCAGTCATTTCATCTTTTATTCATTACAACAGGCAACCTGAAATGAACTGATAAAGATTTAGTTAAGAAAAGGTGACCTAGATCAGGTACCGAGAGGCTTTGTTCTTAGCACTAGCTTCACTACTGACAGGATATATTTTTTTAAGTTCTTTTTGCCTCAACTCTTTGCAAATGATATGGGTTGGACATGCACAGCAGTGGCAACTTATCAATTTGCTTTCAGTTTACAAATTATTTCTTATACTTCTGAAATCATAGATCCTGTTCAAAACTACCAACATCACAGGGCTACTGCAAAGAAAGCATTTCATAAATCTTAAAACACTATGTAAGTGGGAGTTATTTGTTTGTTTTTAAGTAATAATAACCCCAAATTCCAAATTGGGTCCTGGCTTCATAATTTAAAAATCTCTGCATTTTGCCCAGTTTAATTAATGTATAACTACTATTCCAACCTCACTCTATGCATATGTGCATGTGCTCATGGACACTCACTCCCCGCCTCAGCATACACTCATAATATATAGATATGTACAGACACACAGACATACATATATGAAATTGGTGGGGTCAATTTATGCATAAAAGACAACAGAGTAACAGAGCTGTGCTTACCCTGGAACAGGTTCACAAAAGCAACCACAAGGATGATTAAACCCTCTCACATAACCTGATTGTGGAGGACAAGGTAGATAGTCCACGTAGGTAGCTAGAAAACAAAGTACAGAGGAAGGAGTCACTGACCTTGACTTGGCACACAGGACATTCAGAAGACTTACTGGATGGGATGCCACAGGGAGGGGTCAAGGGAAGCAGGGACCTAGCAGGCTGCCCAGGACTAATGTGCATCAATGTGAGCAGTATGCCATGGCAAGGGAATTTCCAGATACAGGCATGGGAAGAAGAAAAAGAGAATGAGAATGTCAGGGACTTGTATCTGTTATCAGATTAAATTCCTACAAAGTGTCCAGAAGCATAGATTTGGAGAGCTGGAAGAACTCTTAGAGATCATCTGCATACAGAAGACTGCAGAATTAAAAGGGGTCTTGAATATCTCCTAGTCCGACTCCCTCATCTTATAGCTGAGGAAACTTGGTCCCATAGCTGAAAAGTGACTTGCCTAAAGTCACACAGGTAGTAAGGGGACAGAGCTGTGACTTGAAACTAGGTCTTCTGACTCTGTTCTCTTGCTATCACCCAGAACTGTTCAACTTCCATGATAAGAACTCTGAAATGCCTTTATCTGCTAACCATCTCCTATCATTCCATCTCTTCCTATATTTTATTCTTCTTAAATCTATTTTTTGCTTTTATCATGACCATTAATGACTCAACCCCTTAGTGCTTTCTCAGGCCACCACCCCCACTACTCTTGGTACACTTTCCTTCCTCCCCAATCATTCATTGTCCTAGTGCCCAAATTAGCTTTACACTGCACTCCCTATCAGTCAGTGAATGGGCAATTGTTAAGGGCCAGTGATTCAAGGAAAGGCAACAACAAAACAAAAAAATAGTCCCTTCTCCCAAGGAGCTCACGGTCTGATACAGTCAGATCTACAGTTGCCTTGCCATATCACCATTCAAGCCTTTCTAAGTATACATTTGTATTTACTTTTCTGTAAATATGTTGTACTGCTTCAGTAGGATGTAATCTACTTGAGGGTA
Source organism: Dromiciops gliroides (assembly GCF_019393635.1). Taxonomy (NCBI): domain Eukaryota; kingdom Metazoa; phylum Chordata; class Mammalia; order Microbiotheria; family Microbiotheriidae; genus Dromiciops; species Dromiciops gliroides. The sequence continues at coordinate 117,188,154 of NC_057862.1, read as the reverse complement.
GGCAGTGTCTTTGATGTTTGGGCCCCTAAGTATTGTTGTTCAGTCTTTTAATCACGTCTGACTCTTCATGACCCTTATAGGATTTTCTTAGCAAAGATACTGCAGTGGTTTGTCATTTTTTTCTCCAGTGGATTAAGGCAAGTAGAGGCTAAGTGACTTCCCCAAGGTCCTATAGCTACAACCAGATTTGAATTGAGGTCTTCCTGACATCTATCCAGCTCTCTAGTAAAAAGTAGGCACTTAATCATTGCTCATTAAATAATGATCTTTTATTGGAAGCTTTCTATAATTCCTCTTAATTCTTGTGCCTTCTCTCTGTTAATTATTGCCTGTTTATCCTGTATATAGCTTGCTTTATATATACTACCTCGCATGTTCTCTCCCCTCATTAGATTGTAAGCTTCTTGAGGCCAGCTAATGTCTTTTTGCCTCTTTTTGTATACTCACAGTTTAGCACAATGATTAATGTCACTAAAGTAGCTTTGGTTGCTTGCTTCTAGGACAAAACAATATCACTTGTTTGGCATTGAAGGGTTTTCCTAATCTGGCCCTAATCCATCTTTACAGATTGATTTCCTATTATTTACCCTCACATGCTACACTTCCAACCTACTCTATGTTCTCCAAACATAACATTTCACTCTCTGCTTCAATGCTCTCTCCTGTGTCTGGGATGTTTTCTGTCTTTACCTTCAGTCCTTGAAATCCCTTGCTCCTGAGGGAGCTCAATTGAAACCTAAAAAGGCAACTTTCCTGATTCCCTTAGTTGTCAGTGCTCTCTACCCACCTCCCTCCACCCCCTAGAGTACTTTGTAATATAAACACACATGTATGTATATCTATGTATGTGTGTGTGTATGTGTGTGTGTGTGTACACAGAGAGAGAGAGAGGGAGGGAGGGAGAGATCTCAGTGCACATGTTATATCTTCTCAAAAGAATCTAAGTTCTTTAAGGTCAGGGACAGTTTCATTTTCAAAAGCATCTAGCATAGTGCCTGACATATAGTAGGTGTGTATTAATGTTTCTGAAGTTGAATTGATTAGGGGTTCTCATTTACAAAGTTGTTCTGGGCTTAATGCAGCCAGCACAATGTCCTCTGCAAACACACACACACACACACACACACACACACACACACACACACACACATCTTCATGTGGTGGTGGGGACTTCAGCATCTCTAGGAAAGCTCTTCCCTGGAAGGTTCTCTATGGCAGGAATAAACACTTCTGCATTTCCCAGTTTAACGACTCCTTCAATATTAATAAAAGGTTCCAACAGAGTGATTTCCATTATTATAATCATACTGGTGTAGGAGGCTCTTGTAGCAAAGTCTCTCAAGCTGCATTTTGTGCTATTGAATCAAATGCTCGTGGGTTTTGTTGTTTTTTAATGAAAGCGGTGGATTGTTTTTGTTTCACCAATGTACACCATGAGCACTGAAATACAAGATGACCAGATGTCCTGTGAAATGTCATTTCTTTTATCTTTGGATCCTTGATAACAGCAACTTATATCAGAGATGGGCAAAACCTCAGAGTTCACATAGTCCAATCCATTTCTGAGTAAGAACCCTTCTCTGCAACATCTCCACTAGTCTTTGCTTCAAGACAACCTGTGAGAGGGAACCCTCCTCTGAGGGGGTAAGAGAGGGAGGATTCTTTTGGCCAAGGAGAGCCTTCTATTTAGCTCCAATTTCCTCTTGTTTTCTGGATTATTGGATGATAGATTTAAATCTGGAAAAGACCTCAGAGATCATTTAGACCTAGCCACTCATTATAAAGTTGATAAAACTGAAACTTAGGGAGGTTAAGAGACTTATTCAAGGTCACACAGATAGTAAGCATGAAAGGTAGGATTTGAACCTATGAACTCTGACTACAGAGTCCATGCTTTTTCTGTTATAGCATCATTTATAGTGAGAATCTTAATACTGATTTGATTCAGTTCCTCCAGTAATATGTCCACTGGGGCATCGAGTAAATATTCAGAACAACAAAGAGCTAATTTAATGTTTAGAGATGCTCTTAAAATTGTGGTTCTTAACACTTCCCCACCCATCTTCTAGTCTTCTACTTTGCCACCTTCACTGTAGAATTGAAAGGGGATAAAGCAGGACCTAGCACCATTTTACATTTTTATCTGTTTCATGAATTTTGAGGGTCTAAGAACTTATCAGCTAAATGGCTTGTCTATAAGTGGTGAATGTCTTCATGCTCAGGCTGGACTTAAAATTTATTTATTTATTTTTTTAATGATAACTTTGGTTTTTAATGTCACTTACATTTTCCAGTATATACTTTTTCCTTCTCCTAGAGAGGAGATCTCTTTTTCTAGAACTGAGTATAGAGAGATCTCCTCCTAGAGAGGAATCTTTTGTTTGTTTGTTTGGTTTTTTTTAGTGAAGCAATTGGAGTTAAGTGACTTGTCCAAGGTCACACAACTAGTAAGTGTTAAGTGTCTGAGGCCACATTTGAACTCAGGTACTCCTGACTCCAGGGCCAGTGCTCTACCCACTGCACCACCTAGCTGCTCCTGAGAGGAATCTTAATGAAGAATCAAAGAGAGGGAGAAAAAAATGTTTAGCAAATCTAGCCAATATGTTTTAAAAATTCTGAAATTATACATAGTGTTCTATACACATCATTCTTCTCCATTTGTTCAGAGAAGCAGAGGGTATGGAGATGGTTTTCTAGAAGGCTTTTCTAGCTTAATACAAGCTGCCAGAGCTTATGTTCTTCTAGCACAGCCTTCAATAATTTACATTACTTTCAATGGATGAAAAGGTACCAGAATAGGAATTTGTTGAGAAATAGTTAAGTACACAAATAATATATTAGAATTTAATGAGATGATAGGATCACAGAATTGACTGAGATCTTATCAATGTCATCTAGGTACAGTAGTAATTAGAACACTAGGTCTGAAGTCAGAAAGAACTGAATTCCAGTTTGGCCTCAGACACTTACTAGCAGTGTGACCCCCAGGAAAGTCACTTAACCTTTGCCTGTCTCAATTTCCTCAACTGTAAAATGGGAATTGTGATAGTGCCTATATCACAGGGTTATTGTGAGGATCAAATGAGACAATATTTGTAAAGTATTTAGAACAGTTCCTGGTACATAGGAGGTGCTTAATAAATACTTGTTTCAGGCAGCTAGGTGGCATAGTGGATAAAGCACCAGCCCTGGATTCAGGAGGACCTGAGTTCAAATCCCACCTCAGACATATGACACTAACTAGCTGGCTGACCATGGGCAAGTCACTTAACCCTCATTGCCCCACAAAATAAATAAATAAATAGGACTGGGGGCATAAAGACTGTAGACGATGCAGAAACAAAATGGTTCAAGGCAGAAGCTAGAATCAGTAAGGAAGTTCAATAGGAAAAATAGGACATAAGAGGTGTTGCATCCTTGTAGGGTTTTTGATACATCATTCACTCATTATTAACTACTTCTGTCTCAGTCTCTAATAAATTCCAGGATCAGAATTATCCAAATTGGCTTTTGGTTTCATGAAAAAATATCAGCTCTGCTGGACTTCTAAAATTAATGAATTGACTAAACTGAGATCATGGACTAAAAATAAGAGTAAACTTCCAAATCAAAATTTCTGCACTCCGATTTCTCTCACAGGAGTCCTCTCCCTCCTAGCCACCCCCACTTAGGAGAAGGGGTCCCTACCAAAGGATCTAAGCCACAATATAGACTAGGAAGGCCATGGAGAACTCATTCTCTTCAGTAACTTCAAAGAATAATAAATAAGAGATGCCTTCTGCTTAGAGAAGGGTGGGATGGTATGGGATGGAGTGGAAGTGAAAGAAAAGAATGTTGGCCATGGTGTAGAGGGGGTAGGACTCCTCCCTCCCACCCCCCTCCCCCTGCCTCCCCCCAACCAAATCCGAAAAGATAGCTGTGCAGTGGTGAAAACCCAGGCAACACAAGTTAATATTTCCCAAATGGCCCATTTATTTCAAGAATCATTGCATTTGATAGTCAACTCACATACACACAGAAATAATAATAACAGGAATAATAATGAATACTACTAATAATAAAACACAAAGTCACACTCACCATTAGATGATATGGTCCCATCATCATATTTTTTGACTAGTACCAGGTCTATGAAGTCTCTAGGAGAAATAAGTTTCATGACAGCTGATGGTGTGATTGTTCTAGTTATGAAGAGATCCTGTCAAATTTAAGGGGAAAAAATGATCTGTATAGTGACTTTCAATAAGAAAATCCCCTTGACACTTTTTTTTTTGGGGGGGGGGGGAAGTATCCAAAATAGGGTATAGAGCTTTAAGAAAGCTCAGAGGTCATCTAGACAAGAAAAGTCAAACATGCAGCCCATGGGCCAAATGTAGCCTGAAACACTCCTGAGTGGAGCTCAAACCAAATTAAAATGTAATTGGGAAATTTTTAACAAGATCAATAAAAAGAAAATAAAGCATAGGTTAAAAATTATATTTTAAAATTAAGTCAATATGTGGTCTGCAGAGACCTTTTACATATGGTTTAGTGCTCCCCATTTCTATTTGGGTTTGACTCCAATGATCTAGACAAACCCCTTCATTTTTTTGGTAAACCCCTTCATTTTATAAGTGGAAAAACAACAACAACAACAACAAAACAGATCCAGAGAAGTTGAGGTTAAGTGACTAGCCTAAAGTCAAGTAGGTACTAAGCAGCACATTGAGGATTCTAACTCAGGTCCTGGGACTCCAACTTCATTGTTCTTTCCACTTTATCATGAAAGAGAGCAACATGGGGTTGGTGTTGTGCTTTAGGAAATAATAGCAATGTAACAAAAAACAAAATGAAGACACACACAAGAAGAGGACTACAAAAGAAGAAATAACAGGGAGGAGAACCAATGTCATTGGTGGGAACTATGGAGAATGACCTGAAGAACCCCTTCCTGAGGAATCAGAAGAGGCAATGGCTGCTGAGAACCAGACAGTATGCCTCCCTATAAGTGGCTGAGGCTCTTACAGTCTCTGGGGGAAAATTTGTTCTTTGGTGAGTGTCATTTTCTGTGAGTTCTTTTTCTTTTCCTCAACCTGAAAAAACAACTTTTATTTCTTGGGAGAGGGGAGAAGAGAGGGAGTAAATAATAATTAAGGCTAGGAAGGGGGAAAAATGTGAAACACAATACAAGAGAAATGAGAGGAGCCTGCAAATGGCAATAAACTTTCATATCTACAGAGAGAACATGCTTTGTAAGCATCATGCCTTGGGAGCAGAAACTCACACTTTAGATAGTTTTATACTTCACAAATCATCACAGAAAATCAGAACCTTAGAAGTCACCTAGTCCAACTTTTCATGGAATGAGAATCCCTGGCACAGCATGCCTGGCAAGTAGTGTTTTTTTTCTTACATGGAACCAAATTTAAAACCTGTTTAGCAAAACTAAAAATATGCAGAATTGGTATTTTTCCCTAAAGCACTTTCCAGATTCCAGGAAGAACCAAAGCCTACCTTAGAGAAACTGATTCCAGGTGATAAGCAGATTTAACTGTGGTCTAGATAAGATCCTTGCCTTCTCTAAGGCATAAACAATTGAAATAAGGACTCATTCAAAGGAAAGTGCTTTCAAGGAGGAGGAGGAGGTCCCCACTGTCTTGGCCTCCTATTCAGTTATATTCTCCACAGAGATTTCAGGCAGGATCCCCGTAGATAATTCAGGGGGAGTGGTTGAAGAGAAATCTGATGAAAAGTTAACAGAGACTATCTATTCCTAATTGAAGATACCTGTAATTGTTACATGAAATATTCTGCGACAGATTCTGGTCTCAGGTCTTGGGGGACTATGCTACTTTAGACACCTATCTTTCCAAGGTATAAATGGCTTGGATATTGATTGATCAAAGTTAAATTAAATTGTTTCTGGCAGATTGATGCCTAAATACAGAGTACAGTATTAATATTTTTTTCTTTGAAACTTAATTTTCATCAAAACCATTGATGAAAGATGCAAGGGTAGAAATGTACAAGTATCAATATATTAATTTTTACAGATGAAAAACTAAGAGAGATTGAGATTCAGAGAGATTGAGGTATCCATGGTCTTTCTATCACACTATGTTATCTACTTACAATTTGAAGCACCCAACGTCATGTCCCATCAGCTTTTGATCAGCCTAGCTCTACTACTGTTATTCAAATTGGGGTGAAATCACTTTTAAAAGGATCATATCTTTAATTCCATTTCAATGAAACCCAGCATATCTAGAAAGCTAGGTGGTACAATAGCTAGAGTATGGATAGGCCTAGAGTCAAGAAGACCTATGTTTCAAATATAGCCTCAGACACTTACTAGCTCTGTGATCCTGGGCAGGTCACTTAACCTGTGCTTGCCTTAGTTTCTCATCTGCAAAATGAGAATAATACTAGTACCTACCCTCCAGGGCTGTGGTAGGGACAAAATGAGATAATATTTGTAAAGCACTTTACAAATTTTAAAGCCCTATAAATGCTTACTACTATTTTTTAAAACCTATTTGCCATCCCAGATTTCCTTGGGCTTTAGAATAAGTAAATTTGACATCCTCTGTGGTTAAGCTTTTTGCTTAAATTACATAATACTTGTTGAAGCAAAATTTAAAGTTTAAAAAGCATTGGACAGGAGAACTGGAGTCTAATGGCAGCTCTTTCATTGAATGGCTGTGTGATCTTAGAGAAGACAAGTCACCTCTTTTGACTTTACTTTTCTTATCTATAAAAAGAGGAGGCAGGAATAAATGATCATAGAACTTCCTACTTAGATAGATGGGGATTATGACATAGGGGTATAGTAACTGGGTCAAATACATGAAGCACCGGGCTTGAAGTCAGGAAGACCCAAGTTTGAATCTTGGCTTTGCCACTCACTAGCTGTCTGACCCTCAACAAGTCACTTCCCTCTGGGCCTCAGTTTCCTTATCTGCAAAATAAAGACATTACATTCAATGGCTTCTAAGGTTCCTTCTAGCTCCATCACTATGATCCTGTCTTTTGAGGTCATTGAGTTATGTGGTCATAGAATTATAGAACTGGAACTAGAAGAGACTTTAGAGGTCATTGAGTCCAACCCCCTTATTTTATAAATGAGGAAACTTGGTGAGACGAGAAATATAAAATGAAGGAGACACAGGTAGTTTGTGGCAGAGCAAGGGTTCAAACTCAGTCCTCTGCCTCTAAATCTGGTGCTTTCTCATCTTACAGATGAGGAACCAGGAAGCTGAAAGGACTTGCCCTTTTGCCACAAAGCCAGAACTGGACTCCAGGGTTCCTGAATCCTAAAGCACTCTTGACTTTCAAGGTTGCTTCCAGTTCTAAGATTCTGTGATTTTATCATAAAAAACTTAATGCCCATAAAATTAATCATCATAGTATGCAGCAATAATGATTTCATGTAAAAGAATACTAGGACCATAGGATTTTCACAAAATGTCTAATTTTCTAACAAAAAATTCATTCTCTCTCATCCCTTTGTCAGTAATGACACAACAATATGTGCAAAGAGTATAAATAAAATCAAGTCAAGTTTATTCACTATAGTAGGGTGGCCCAGAAGACAGAGTGAAGGACTAAGAGGGAGGAAGATCAATTCAATTCCCATCTTAAGACGCTTGTTGGTAAGTCACTTAACTTATCTCAGTTTCCTCATCTGTAAAAATGGGAATAATAGGAACATGGACCACATAGGATTGTTATGAGAATCAAATGAGTTAATATGTAAAGCACTTTACAACCATAACTATATAAATACTCCTCCTTATTGTTGTTATTGTTATAGCTGCGTAAGTTGCTTCATTCAAGTAAGTCAATTATTCCCAGACAATACTTATGGAAAGAAAGGCACCCTGGCTTTACATACAACAGAGCTACAGAAAATTTAAGTAATCTTTCCTGAGGCCTTAATGCCAGTCTATGGGGAAAGCAGGCCAAAGGATCATGTTGATGTGGGACTTTAATCCAGAGAAATTATGTTGCTTTATGTAGTACTGAAAGACAGTGTAAAAAGTGCTGTCATATTCAAGTCCTACAAAACATATCAGTTAAAATGTCATAGGGCAGTTAGGTGGTGCAGTAGATAGAGATCCAGGACTAGAGTTGGGAAGATTCTACTTCCTGAGTTCAAATATGGCCTCACAGGGACAGCTAAGTGGTACAGTGGATAAAGCACCGGCCCTGGATTCAGGAGGACCTGAGTTCAAATCCAGCCTCAGACACTTGACACTTACTAGCTGTGTGACCCTGGGCAAGTCACTTAACCCCCATTGCCCCACAAAAACAAAAAAATGAAACAAACAAACAAATATGGCCTCACTTAGCTGTGTGACTCTGGGCAAGTCACTTCACCCTGTTTGCCTCCGTTTCCTCATCTGTAAAATGAACTGAAGAAAGAAATGGCAACCACTCCAGTCTCTCTGCCAAGAAAACACCAAATGTGGATAGGAAGAGATGGACACAACTGAAAAGATTAAACAACAACCCCCCCAAATTGGTTGAGGTCAGAATGCATTACCCATTCCTGGTGTGCCTTAGGGATATTATCTATAGAGCAACCTACTGAATGAGTAGAATTCTGAGACCCAATATAAGGGTGCTCTTATTTTTTGTTTAAGTTTGATTGATGGGGCTGAGCCAAGATGGGGAGAGAAGCCAGGAAGTTGTCTGAGCTCTCTGAGTTTGCCTCTAAATAGATTCTGGGTCTACAGAACCTACAGAAAAGACAGAGAAAAACAACCTTTCAGCTTAAGATAATTTAGAAGCACTTCAGGAAAGGTCTGTCTCAGTTGGGTGAAAGGGGGGGGGGTGCAGTACAGTTTGGAGGATGTCTGGGCAAATCATCAGGAGGCTCTTGGCTATAGCATAAATTAGCAGCTGGCAGCTGAGGCTCCTCAGTCCTGGCTCAGCAGTTTGGTAGTGCAGCAGGCCAGTTGTGAGGCCCACCTAACCCCAGTGCAGAGGACAAACTGCTAGCTGTAGAACCATGCACAGGACAGGTACAACTAGGCCAAGCCATCCCAGCACAGAGAACAAGCCCAGAGTGGTGAGCAATGTGCAAGCCCCAGAGGCTTCAGAGCAGAAAGCCAATGATCAGACCCTGGGCCCTCAGCACAAGAAGCTTGGGACAGTGTCCCCTGTTCCCTAGGAGCAAAGCTCAACTTCAAAAGTCACGAAATAGGCTAAAATATGATGAGTAATAAACAGAAAAGAACCCTAAGTATAGAGAGCTACTATGGTGACAGGGAAGATCAAAACACAAACTCAGAAGAGGACAACAATGTCAAAATACCTACATGTGAAGTCTCAAAGGAGAAGATGGATTGATCTCAGGACCAAAAAGCCTTCCTGGAAGAGCTCAAAAAGGATTTTAAAAAATAAAATAAGAGAGGTAGAAGAAAAAATGGGAAAAGAAATGAGAGAAATGAGAGTTATGCAAGAAAATTATGAAAAAAGAGTCAACAGCTTGGAAAAGGAAGCTCAAAATTTGACTGAAGAAAACAATCCCTTAAAAAATAAAATTGGCCAAATGGGGAAAAAAATTCACTGAAGAAAACAACTCTTTATAAAAAGTAGAATTGGCCAAACGGAAAAGGAGGTGCAAAAGCTGACTGAAGAAAATAATGCCTTAAAAATCAGAATTGGCCTCTTCCTCTTCGATATCTTCCTGCCTCTTGCAGCCATGAAGGTCGAGTTGTACAGCTTCAGCAGGTACAACATTTACCTGGGTCACAGGAGGTGCCATGCCCACATAGATGGGAAGGTTTTCCAATTTTTGAATGCAAAATGTGAGTCTGCATTCCTTTCAAAGAGGAAGGCTTGGCAGATAAATTGGAAAGAACAAGAAGGGACAGTCAGAAGAGATTCAAAAGAAAAGAACGCACCGGGCAGTTAAATTCCAGAGGGCCATCACTGGGGCTTCTCTTGCTGATATAATGGCCAAGAGGAATCAGAAACCTGAAGTTTGAAAGGCCCAATGAGAACAAAACATCAGGGCTGTCAAGGAAGCAAAAAAGGCTAAGCAAGCAACTAAGAAAACAGCTGCATCTGCTGCTAAGGCTCCTACAAAGGCAGCACCTAAACAAAAAATTGTGAAGCCAGTGAAAATTTCTGCACCCTGAGTTGGTGGAAAACATTTATTGCCTACTAAATTGGACTAAGTAAAATAAAATTTAAAGCAACAACAACAACAACAAAATTAGAATTGGGCAGGTAGAAGCTAATGAATGGCTCTATGAGACACCAGCAGTTAAACAGAATCAAAAGAGTGAAAAAAATGGAATACCTTATTAGAAAGACTACTGACCTGGAAAATAGATACAGGAGAGATAATTTAAGAATTATTGGATTACCTGAAAGACATGATTTTTAAAAAAAGAGCCTAGATAGCATATTCCAGGAAATTATCAAGGGGAATTCTAGAACCAGAGGATAAAATAGTCATTGAAAGTTTGATTGATGTGCTTTGTTTTTACATTACAAATATTTCCAGATATGACTCCTAATCCATGAGAGGTCTTTTGAAACAAAATTTTAACAAAACCGCATCTGAAACTGCATGCAATATCCCACATCTATAGCAACTCTCCAACCCCTCTACTTCTAAAAAATTGATTTATATTAAGAGAAATCTATGTTTTCTCTCTCTTGAATATCCCCAACCACATTCAAAAAGTGAAAGGGAAGAAAAAAAATCTTAAAATAGATATGTGGATGGGACAGTTAGGTGGCACAGTGGATAAAGCATTCATTGGCCCTGGATTCAGGAAGATCTAAATTCAAATCTGGCCTCAGACCCTGGACACTTACTAGCTGTGTGACCCCAGGCAAGTCATTTAACTCTCATTGCCCCCCCCCCAAAAAAAATTAGATATGTGTAGTCAAGCAAAACCAATTCTCTTATTGGCTATGTGCAAAAATGTATAAATCATGTTCTATACCCTAAATCTATTGCTTCTCTGTCAGGAAGCAGATAGTCCATTTCATCATCAGTCCTCTGGACTTTTAAACACTCCTGATGGGAAAATTGCAGCTGGAAAGAAATTACAAATATTGGAGACAAGAGAAATAAAAGGTTAAATAAAAGGACCAAGGAAATCTACTCAAGTACCCATATTTAATAGACACAAGACCCAAGCAAGGGGATAGCTGCAAAGCTTGCAGCCACATTGCTCCAGGTAGTTACCATTATTCCAGGGAACAGCAGAGTAGTTAGTTAACTAAGATTGCACCTCTGTCTAGCTTGGGTGGGGCTGGGGCCGGGGTGGGGGTAGAGAGGAGGGAAGAGGATTACCAAAATACAGTATTAAGTAAAGTATTAATGTTCCTACTATGAACACTATAAGCCTCACCCCTTTCTCATCATCATGATACTTTTCACCTAGGAAAACCCAGAAGCTTGGCCAAAACAAACAATATCAAATGCAAGAGCTGTAAAGGTCTTCAGATATTGTCTAACTTAACTCATTCATTTTATACATGAGAAAACTGACAGCACTGAGCTAAATCAGAGCTCCTTAGCTGAAGTTTGTGGATAGATTTCAGGAGGTTGGTAAACTTAAGAGGGAGAAAAAAAATCACATTTTTAAATTTTTGCTAACCTCTAAATATAATTTGGCATTTCCTCCAATTATTTAAAAACAGTTTTCCATAAAGTGGTCTATACTGCCAAAAAGGTATAGGAAATAAAAAAAAAGTTTAAGAACTCTTGAGCTAGATGATTTTTAGGACACCTTCCCAGTCTAAATAATAGGAATAATACTTTATAGTTTCATGAGCTCATCCAATGGTCTGTTTGTGCTTTTAATGGCATTAAAGGGACATAATGTTTGTGCTCAAGGAGTGACCAGTCATAGAATTTCAGAGCTGGAAGGAAGCTTAGGGATCAACCTCCCTCATTTCACAGATGATAAATCTGAGACCTAGAGAAGTAAATGACTTGACCAGGATCACACAGCTAATAAATGGCAAAGACAAGACTCAAAAGTAAGTCTTCTGACTCCTAATTCAATGCATTTCTCACTACATGGTGTTTCATTGACTGACATCACTGTAATATAGTATAACCACTATCTAAAGAGATAATAATTATTTTAAATTATTATGTGGTCTGGACCTGTGATTTAATTCTGATGAGGAAATTCTGGTGTGAAATTTCCCTTCACTGATGCAGATCAGCAACTTGACTTAGAAAAGTCTTATAAAGATGCCTGGGGAACTAAGAGGCCAAGTGATTTGCCCAAAGGTAACACAGAGTTTATGTGTCAGAGACAGGATTGAACCCATGTCTTCCTGAATCCAAATGCAACAGTGATTATTTTTAATTAATGTTATATTAAAATATTTGAGGAGGCTTACATCCTTGATCGATTCAAGAACTTGAAAGTCTTTCACATTATCATCCCATTTTGCTCGTAGTCCATTATCTGCTGGTGCTAAGAATTTCCACACCTCTTCAGGGGTGCCATATATTATTCCTTCTCCTTTGTACCTGTGGGGAGGGGAGAAGAAAATTGCCACTGAGGTATTACTCATCTTGGAAGAAACTTTTTTTTAAAATAAATATAGGGTGAAGAGAAAAACCATTGTCATTGTCTTTGCACTCCCAGTACCATGTTCATTAATAAATGCTTCTTAATAATGCAGTTAATAAATGCTTCTTGAATTAATTAATTATTGAGTAATAACTGAGAGGAAATCAAAGTTTATCAACCCACCTCCTTTTATGTCTGTATGTAGTATATCTGTGTCTCTACATTCCAATTCAATTTGATGAAAATTAGTTGTTTCAAAATAAGAGATAACATTTCTCAGAAAAATAAGCCTGAGGGATTGACCTCAGGAGACCCTAGTACTATACTATGGCATTTAGTAAGTGCAGGATTTTGCAAGGAAGATTCAGAATCTTCTATAATTTAAAGAAACACATTGACTTACAGGTTCCCAGGAAATTCCGTAGAAGGCCTCCAAGAAATTGTAACTCCTTTCTGTTAACAAAATTATTGGGGAAGAGAAAAACACTTGAGAAAGAAGTCTCAAACAGACTTAAAATGTCGCTGGAATTTTTCAAATTCCACCAAAGCCTCAAGTACTTTAGAGTCTCTATTAAAATTAAGATTTTCAAGGAAGTGAAAGTTTGCTTTACATTCAAGCAGGGCTTGTGCGTTTTCAGGAAGACATAGTCTTAACCTATCTTGCTATCTCCCTTGTCTGGATCGTAGTAGGAGATTTGTTAACTTTTGTTGAATGGAAATTTCTCTTTATGGTTTCTGAAAAGAAAATCCTCTTTCCCGTGAGAGTTCTGAATTTTCAGTTTTATCCATCTAGAGCAGTTTCGAGTAATGACATTCCAGTGGGGGGAGAGAGGATATCAGAACTCTGGGAAATTGTCAGGCATGACGGGACTCAAAGGGGCAGTGAATGTGCGACTGAGTAAGGTGTGTGTGTGTGTGTGTGGGGGGGGGTGTTGATGAGGCTTGTCGGCGGTACAGAGACATCACAGAGTAAACGTACAGAAAGTCTGGGCTGAGTGAGAGATCCTTTGTTTTGGGCGAAGGGAGCACAGCCTAGAACTAAGACTAAGCCTGGGAGATGAGGGCATAGGCCCGGAAAAGAGGCGGGGGGAGGGCACGGTGTCCCCCAAGGAGTCGTGGACTTAGAGGGAGGATGCGCTAAGCCAGCCTGGTGAAGGCAGGAGAAAAAGAGAAGAGCCCAAGTCCTTGGCAGAGTCGCCCCTTGTCTGGCGGACTGTTCGGTCCCCCCTGGGGCCCCATCACTCACGCCGCTCCGACACGTCTTCCATCCACTCTCATCCTTTCGGTAGAGCTGCATTTTCTCGGCCACTACCCCGGACACCTCCGCTGCCCGCGCTGGGTCCATGGCTAGAAGAGAAGTGAACCCTGCGTTACCTCTGCAGGTACACTCGGAACTGACAGTCCTCACCACGTGGGGAGGAGTCGGGCTCAGACCCCGCCTTCACCCCACGGATTGGTCCGAAAATCCCCATTCTCAGGGACGGTCCCTCCCATTCTCTGGTTGGCCCTTCAAGGCCAACCCTCACTTGGTCTGTCCAATGAGGCCTGGTTTTCGTTCATTGTTTCTGGTTTTTGTGAAGTCCAGCTCCGCCTGGCTCTAGGAAGGAGGCGCCCGAGGCTGCCCTGGTTGGAAAAAGGTCGGAGACGCCCGTGGCGAGATAGGCGGAGCGAATCCCAGCTCCAGTGATGTGCAGGACAGAGTTGAGCTAAACTAAGGCTCATGCTGGGCAGGACTAGGGTTAGCGTGCCTCCACCCTCTGCCTTTTCCTACCAGGAAGAGAGGAAAAGGCCTGCTCTCTCCTCCCTGCTACACTCACCTGACCTCAGCAAACACCTTCTCCTCAGAATGAATAGTTCGTCATATCACCCCACGTTACTAGAAGTCCCAGGAGAAGAAGCATCCCTGTGCTGTACAAGATAACCCTCTCTCTTGACCTTGTTCCTGTGGAAAGCCTGAAGACAGTAACCGTGGGCAAGTCGCTGATTGAATTAGATCCAGGTTCTTAACCTGGGATCCGTGGGCTCATATAGGTTACCAGGATAGCATTTCAAGGGGTCGGTGAACTTGGGTGGAGAAAAATTTGTGTCTTTCTTTTTCCTTCCTTCCTTCCTTCCTTCCTTCCTTCCTTCCTTCCTTCCTTCCTTCCTTCCTTCCTTCCTTCCTTCCTTCCTTCCTTCCTTCCTTCCTTCCTTCCTTCCTTCCTTCCTTCCTTCCTTCCTTCCTTCCTTCCTTCCTTCCTTCCTTCCTTCCTTCCTTCCATTCATTCTTTCTTTCTGGGGGTGAGGCAATTGGGGTTAAGTGACTTGCCCAGAGTCACACAGCTAGTAAGTGTCTGAAACTGGATTTGAACTCAGGTTCTCCTGACTCCAGGAATGGTGCTCTATCCACTGTGCCACCTAGCTGTCCCCCATCTTTAGTTTCAATAACTATTCAAGAACTATTAACTGAAATTTAACATTTTTCTTCAGTTATTTAAAAACGATTTAGGGAAAGAGCCCCTAATCTTTGCCAGGCTGCAAAAGTGGCCTGTGTCTCACACACACACACACACACACACACACACACACACACACACACACACACACACGGTGAAGAACACTTGGACTTGATTTCTAAGGCTTCTTCAAGATGAAAATTCCCTGACACCTTTAATTTCCTACCTCTAGCATCTGTTTAGTACTTCAGCGTTTCTTCCTTATGGGCACATAAACCACTCCACACCTGAGGAGAGTGTTTTTATGAGTTTCTGGGGCAAAACAAAAAATAACGACCTCATTTGATTCTGTTCCTCTTACTATAAAACACATACCTTGATACTTGCTAGTACTAACTAAACCTTTGCAATTAGGTAGAATCTGACAGAATGCTTTTCCCTGTTGGCACAATCTTTGACACCCCCAGAGTCACCTCTCAGTTATATAACTGGAGACTCTCCAATGGTAATGACTTCACCTTTTCCCACCAAGATAAAGCATCCTAAGAAGATTTGAGTGGGGGATCATCTCCCAGTGTTGGGGAGAGGGTGTGTCAAAACCCTCCCTTTGCTCCACTTTAACTCTTGCCTACCCCCATTTTTCCTCTTTCCTTTCATTTCCAGGCTCCCCCAATAAGCAGCTTCCATTTCTTCTACCTTATTTCTACTTTAACCCCTTCTACTTCTACTTTTACCTTAACCCCTTACCTCTAAATTTCTGTCCTAATCAATCTAGGTTACCAATGAAATACTCAGGGAAATTCAAGAGCCCTGTTTCATAACTCATGACTCAAATTCTCCGAGGTGTTTGGCAGTCTATACCATCCCTTCCTAATTAAAACTCTCCCCACTTAGTTTCCCAGAAATCATATTGGGGTGCTTCAGTCCCCATCATTTCTTTAACTAATTGTCCCTATTCTTTAATGACTCCTCAGTTCTCATTACAAAGCACTAAATAAAGACTAGCTATCATCATCATTATTGTTATAGTGGCCTTCTTGATATTCTGCACAGATAACACTCCATTTCCTATCTCTGTACAGTGGCCCTGGCTGTCCTCCATCCCTAGAATACCCTCTCTCCTCACCTCCTCCTCTTGGAATCCCTGTTTTCCTTAGGTTTCAGCTCAAGAACAGTCTTCTGCATGGTCTCTCTTGCTTTCTCTAGCTATCAGTACTCCCATATCCACCAAAGTAGCTGTTTCTGCTTTGTATATTTTGCACCCACCTTTTTGTGTTTGTGGTTGTCTTGCGTGTTTCTTTCTTTCCTTCTTTCTTTCTTTCTTTCTTCCTTCCTTCCTTCCTTTCTTTCTTTCTTTCTTTCTTTCTTTCTTTCTTTCTTTCTTTCTTTCTTTCTTTCTTTCTTTCTTTCTTTCTTTCTTTCTTTCTTTCTTCCTTCCTTCCTTCCTTCCTTCCTTCCTTCCTTCCTTCCTTCCTTCCTTCCTTCCTTCCTTCCTTCCTTCCTTCCTTCCTTCCTTCCTTCCTTCCTTCCTTCCTTCCTTCCTTCCTTCCTTCCCTCTCTCTCTCTCTCTCTCTCTCTCTCTCTCTCTCTTTCTTTCTTTCTTTCTTTCTTTCAGGGACTGTTTCACTCTTGCCTTTGTATCCCTAACAGCTAGCACAGTACCTGGTATATCAGCTTAAAAAATCTTTGTTGATGGATTTATTAATTGATACTATGTTTCTATTAAAATTATCTGAGAACATTAGTTTTTTTGCCTCCCAGGTCCAGTTGTTTTACACTTGTGTAGTACTATTCCACCTAGCACAGTGCCTCAACTTAAAGCAGGGGTTCTGAACCTGGGACCCATGAACATGTTCTAACATGTTTAAAAAGATTGTGATAACTTTATTTTAATATAATTGGTCTCATTTAATATAACTGGTCTCATTTAACATAATTGGTCTCAAAGGTGTTCCTTTGAATTTTATTATACACATTTAACATATTGTTCTGAGAAGCGGCAGGTGGGTAAGGCAGTGGATAGAGAAATGGTTCTGAAGTTGTGAAGATCTGAATTCAAATCTCACCTCAGACATTTACTAGCTGAGTGACCCTGGGCAAGTCATTTAACCTCAGTTGTCTTAAACATTCAGGGCCATCTCCAGTCATCTTGATCTATATCTTGCCACTGGACCCAGAATACTCTAGAAGAGAGAGTGAGGTTGGTGACTGTGAGAGTTGGAATAACGCCCCCTGCTGGGAAGGACATTTTGTGAGCTCTGGCCTGAGGACAAGCCATGTGGTCTTGGTGTCAGGAAGTGACGTTTGCTCACGGGTACTGTCAATCAAAGCTATCAGCCAATTTGCTTGGAGCTCTGTGTGTGTGCATGGCCCTGTTTCCTGTTTCAGGAGAGGCTTCTGGGATGAAGAAGGGGCGAGGGCACTCTTTCGCCTGGGACCTTGGCTTGGCTGGAGCAGAGATGCTGGCTCCCTTAGATAGATAGATGAAGGAATCTTGGCCTCTTTCTCCTCACCAAATTCTTATGCTCCTTAATAAATACTTAAAATTCTAAACTCTTGCTGAAGCTTATAATTTATGGTAACCACTCATTAGATTTTTAGACAGTCTAAGCTAGAATTTTGGCCCCGTACAGATAGCAACTTTACATGACCTTACATAGCCTTTCCTCATTTAAATCCAATTCACTGCAAGTCATGACATCACCCTGATGTCATTCATGGTCCTCTTTGGGAATGAAGGACAAACAACAACAATGTAACAATTATTCTGAGAAGAGAGCCATAGGCTTTAACACACTGCCAACATAGTGACAGTATATAGTAGGTGATTAATAAATGTTTATTGACTGACTTGCAAAAGAGTCCAACACACACACATACACACACACACACACACACACACACAGTATAGAAGCCTGGCCTTAGAGAAATGAAAAATCATTTACAGATTTTTTTTTATTGTGTGGGAAATTTTTACTTCTTAAAAGATGGTACAATAAACATGCAACTTTATCATTATTCTTTTTCTTTTTAAGGATGAGGAACTAACTGGAGATGTCTCAGTTATATAAAGGAAGACTCTCCAATGGCAGTGACTTCACCCTTTTGGAAGCAGAATAAGGTAGAAATGAGTTATATGGCCTTTTCCTTTGACTTCAAACATCAGAAATGGTCCTGAATGTTTGCCTCACTAGATAGGGAATACTCATAAGTACATGATCTATACTAAATGATTGTCCACATACACATTTGTTGCTGATATGCTAGAGCAGAAAGGTTTCAGACCATTGGGGATCCATGAGTATGCAGGAAATCATGGATTTGTTTTTTCCATGGACCAAATCGTAACCCCATTGGTCCATTATGATTAATGATTCATTTCTCTCTCCAGAAAGTCTCTAATATGCATCCTCATTCCTGATAGCACAATGACCATGATGCACTGCTATACTCCTGAAGTAACGACAAATCCATTCCATCTAGACATTTGAACAAATCAACTCATTGGGATCTGCAATAGTCAGTTCAAGCCTAGACTTGGATTTCTTTCTGCTAAGCTTGCCTGCAGACTTCAGGTACTTGTCTTTATTATGAATGACTTGGATATATTGATCAGTGCTGCTGTTTTGCTGATCACTGCTAGAGACAGACACTGAATCTGATTCTGTAAAGGAGGGTTCCATCTTTTGTTTGGATTTTGGTTTCATGAAATGCTCTGGGCACCTAGGTTCTGGATCAAAATTCCGTAATCGAGGCTTTTTATATAAATAAACTGGTCGGTAGTGGTCTACCTCAAAGCCACCATTCCAAGATTGGTAGTGCATCTTGGCCAGGTCTTCAGCAGCCAAGATTTGGCTCTCTGTTTGTTCACCAATGTAAAAATGAGGTGTCTGATGAAGGTCAGAGAGGGATCGTGGACGTAAGGATCTACTGAATGTGTCTCTTCTCAATTCCTCTTCTTCTTCATCACTCAAATGTGGGGGGTAGGCATGGTGGGGTTTTGATGACACATAACCCCTTTTGTTCCTAGGATATATCTCCCCAAAGTCATCCAAATTGTCTCTATGAAAGTGTCTTGGTGATCGGGAGGTGGAACGTGGCTTTCTTCGGGATTCCCTTTCATTAACAATGTAATATCTAGGGATGTGGGTTTGCCCTCCTACAAACCCTGAGCTTCCTGTTCCAAGCACATCAGGGTTCACCTGCCGGATGCCTTTTCTAAAGAGAGGCTCTGAATGGATATCCTCAAAGTGTTTCTTGAAATTAACTGGAGTGCAGGACTTGGTCTTGCAGAGGTCACTCTCGTGTATAAAATATGGATACCTTAAAAAATAAAAAAGAACAAAACTTGGCTTCTGTGCTCCCTGGGGTTTAATTTCTTACTAGCTGTAAGTGCCAAAGTTTTATGGGGAGTACACTATCTCATACTTGAGTTTATGTCTCTGGTGTGTAATTTAAAACACAATAAGCAACCATTTGAAACAGAGCTATTCATTTGCCTCATCTTCCAAATTCCTAAAATGAACATCCTACTGACACACTACCCAGGAAAGCACATTTATTTGTGTTTCCAAAAGGACCCTGGAGATGTGGAGTTCACAATTGCCTTCAGGGGATTCTGTTCAATCTATTCAGAGATCCTCCAAACACTGAACAACTATATCTCTCTATGCCACATTACTAGTGAACACAGCCCACTGCTCCCTACTTTGAATCCATGTCTGTTGAACTGGAATTGAGTATTCTTTCCCTGTGACTTTGCTAACATCATGTGATAGCTTGGGGAAGAATGATCATAGAATCACAAGGAGCCAGAGCTGGAAGAGGTCTTAGGGACCATCTAGCCCCATCTTTCATTTTATGGGTGAGAAAATAAGAAAGGATATTTAGTATCATATTTTTGATACTAAGAATATTAAGTCTAAATTATTGGCTACCTAGAAAACAAACCGTTCTCTAACTTTTTGAGGCTCTCTTTGGCTAATGTTTGTATATGAGCTGATAAAACAAAGGTGTTAAATACCACGATTACCATAGCATTTCTACCCTCTACCTTTGAATGTTAGCTTGAATTTGGGCAAGTCATTTAATTATGAATTATTCTTCTGTTTCCTTTTCTGTAAAATGGGTGGGAAAGTTATTTGTTCCCTATCTGTTTCACATGGATGCTTTCTTCAATATTTCAAAGGGCCATAATTTCATCTGTGTAGGTTGGTTTCCACTGATTAGTATAACTTTGCCCATCCCCTTATCTCTTCTTCACCCCACATCAATTCAACTGCTGGTCAACTTGCTGGTAACAAATATTTCTCTGAACTTAGCTAGGTGATGCATGGCTGAACTTAAGCCTGAAGCTTTTTTTTTTATCTTGGTGAGACCTGCTCTCTGCTGGCATAAAGATGAACTCTATGCTACAATGAGGTGTCAGAGGACTTTAGAGGATGGATTTATAGGGAGATCATGTCAATATTATAAACATTATGGATTCTCCTTCGTTGGGTTATGACAAGTTTGTTTAGTGGAGAGAATCCTGAGAGTAAGAATATATCCATTTCAGTACTCTTCTTTTTTCCTTTTAATTTCCTACCACCAGTCTGGGAGCAAAGAAGTCTTAGTTTCAAATCCCACCACATTTTGACTATTACTTTTAGCACAGCATTTTAACTTTTCAGGATTCCCTGGCAACTTTCTAAGACCCTTTAACTTGGATCAGAAAATAAATTACAGTTTTGTTTTCACCAAATTTTGCTTTCCTTTGCAGCCCTGTGTATTTTATTCTATGAATTTAAAAACAGTATTCTGAGAAGGGGTCCATAGTTTTTGCCAGATTGCTGAAGGAGTCTATGACCCAAAAAAGATTCAGAACTCCTGCTCTAAGATTATAAATTGCATAGCAGGTGCCAATTGCATTGGTAGAGGGAATTTACTAAGCAAGAACTTCCTATACCAATTAAATCATTAAGTCTGGATCAAAATAAAACCACAAATACCATTTTGTACAACTTCCTTGTTTGCCTTAGCACCTTGGTTGATTTAATTTCCTAAGTCAAAGTGTTCATGTATAGCCAAGCCTTTTTTTTTTTTTTAATTTTTAATTTTTTTTTTTTGTGAGGCAATTGGGGTTAAGTGACTTGCCTAGGGCCACACAGCTAGTAAATGTTAAGTGTCTGAGGCCAGATTTGAACTCAGGTACTCCTGACTCCAGGGCCGGTGCTCTATCCACTGTGCCACCTAGCTGCCCCTCAAGCCTTTTAATAAAGTAAATAAAAGTCTTCTAATAAAAGGTTGTTCAAAACATTAACCAATCTATGCTATTATTCTCATTGTGGCTAAATGCAGGAGTTCCTTCTAGTCCAGTTAAGACTGAACCTTACCTGTTGTCAATGTGCTCAGATCTTGCCTTGGAGATAGCACTCATTGGAGAAGTAATCTCTTTTGGCCTGGAAAGCTTAGTCTGGGGTATAGCTTGTGAAATAGTTGGAATTCTGCTGCCTGGGGAGTCAAAGCTTATCACATTGCCATTTTTCCTGGGAGTCAATGAGTGAGCTGAGGCCTGCTGATTGACAAAATCACTTTCCTGAGGCTTCTTCTTGCTTCCTTCCTGGGTTTGGCTTCTGGCTGGAAGTACAAGAAAAGACCAATGCACAGATATGTTCATGTCACTCCTCTGTTTAAAATTCTTTAGTGACAACCTGATACCCTCCTCTCCTTGATACTCTCTTCTCTAGGTTTTCATGAAACTGCTCTATCATGGTTCTCTTCCTAGCTGTTAGATGGCTCCTTTTTTTCCTCCTTTACCAAATCTTCATTCAGGTCATTCCCAGTAAGGTAGGCATCCTTATGGTCTAGGTCCTAGGCCCTCTTCTCTCTATATATCATTTCACTTGGTGATCTCATCAGATCCCATGGATTCAATTCTCCACTCTAGGTTGATAATTCTCAGATCTACTTATCCAGCCCTAATCTCTCTCTTAATCTCTAAATTTGCACATCCAATTGCCTCTTAGACTTTTAAAACTAGATGTCTTGTAGACAACTTAAACTCAAAGATGTCAAAGACCTGATGTACTATCTTTATCCCCATCTTGACCCTCTCCCAGATTTCCCTATTACTGGTGAGTCAGTCAGTCAATAAAAATTTGTCAAATGTCCATCATGTACCAGCATTGTACTAAGTAGTGAGGATACAAAAAGAAGGAACATATAGTTCCTGCCCTCAAGGAGTTCACAATCTAAAAAAGGTACTACCATCTTCCTAGTTACCCAGGTTCACAATCTAGGTGTCAACCTCAACTTTTTACTCTCTTCCTCATATTTCATCTGTTGCCAAGTCCTGTCATTTTTTACCTTTGTGATCTCTCCCCTCCCCCATGTAGTCTGCAATCCATTGACAATGGCCTCCTTTCTATTCCTTAAACAAGACATTCTATCTCCAAACTGTATACATTTTTACCAGTTGTCCACCATTGCTAGAATTCCTTTCCTTCTCAACTCAGCCCCCTGACTTCATTGCCTTCCTTCAAGTCCCTGCTCTCTATGAGAAACCTTTCTAGATTCCACTTAGTGCTAGTGTTTAGTGGAGATGATCTGTTGATCATCTCCAATTTATTCTGTCTGTCTTATTTGTGAGTTTTCTTCCTCTTTAGACTGTGAGCGCCTCAAGATCCAGGACTGTCTTTTGCCTTTCTTTGTATACCTAGAACTTACCACAGTGATTGGCACATAGTAGGTTCTTAATAAATTTATATTGATTGATGTCTACCAAGTTAAAGCCAAGCTCTTTCTTTGGGAATTTAAAGCCCTCCATTGTATGGTGCTTCCATGTCTTTTTAGCCATATCTGATACTATTCTACTCAACATTCTTTGAAGCATTCAAACAGTCCTCCTTAATATTCCCTATATTTTCTAATCTTCATGTCTTTGCTCACTGTTATCTTTGTTTAGAATGTCCCTTTGTCAATATTTTTACTCTCCTTTGCCTTTATAAGAGGCTGTTTATAGAAAAGGCATTGATTGTAGAATTAGAGAAATTGAGTTAGAATCCTAGCTCCATTGTGACCTTGGACAAGTTATTTGATCTTTCTACACTCCAGTTTCCTCATAAACAAAATGGGGTTAGTCACATTTATACTGCTTACCTTACCATTTGTTGGAAGGGAAAGTTTTGGAGATATTAAATTATAAATGTGAATTTTTATGATTTATCTGTTGAATCCCCACTGATCTTTTGAAATCTCACTCACCTTTTCCATGAAGCCTTTCCTGAGTCCCCCAGACTTCTCTTTCCTAACATGGCACTTTTTTGGGGTATCTCTGTAATAAACTTATGCTTCTGGACTGTAACCTCCATGATAACATAGTGGTGTCTGATATAGTCTTTGTATCTCTCTCTGGACCAAGCAAGTTCTTGGAATGTAGTCATTGCATCTCTCTCTGGACCTAGAAAGTTCTTGGAATGTAGTCATTGCTTCATAAATGTCTTATGAATTGAACTGACCATCAAGTAGGATGATCTATTAAATTAAAGCCCCCCCCCCAATACTATGGGCCTTTGGATCCTATGGTTTTTTTGTTTGTTCATTTTTTGTTTTGCTTCTTTGAATTGCTAAGTATAAAAACAAATATATTTTTCTTCTAAACAAGTGACCCATGAACTAAGTATATTAGCCATGGTCTATTCTACTCTTAACGTTTCCAGTCACATGCTATGTACCATGTGTGTGGGGTGGGGCAAGGAGGGGGAGAAGAGGAAATTGTCCCATAGAATGTTAGCCCTAGAGATGATTTAGTCATTCTCCTAATTTGACAGATGAGGAAACTAAGGTTCAGAGGAGAGAGGAATTTTTTCAACCTCTTTTTGGCAATGG
The DNA here is from genome assembly GCF_019393635.1 of Dromiciops gliroides. Taxonomy (NCBI): domain Eukaryota; kingdom Metazoa; phylum Chordata; class Mammalia; order Microbiotheria; family Microbiotheriidae; genus Dromiciops; species Dromiciops gliroides. The sequence goes on along the minus strand of NC_057862.1, from coordinate 117,164,312 downwards.
ATCTAATAACATCAATTTAACAGAATTACTACAGGAAACAATAAAAAGATTATGAAACACCAGGACATTTTGTGCTTATAAAATGAATGCTATTATTATCCTGAGGAACTCTCAGTAATTTCTGACTTTAGAAATTGACCTGATATGCATTGGACTATGCCCAATAGGCAAATATCATTTGGCAGTGATTGTGACAGACTTAATTTGTTCCAATGGCCAAAAAGGCAGCTGAAGCAGGCCTTGCTGAGTGCTTAAAGCTTGGTGAGAAATCAAAGATGACAAGGTCATCTGCTGCATCCTAGGGGGTCAGACATTCTGACTTTTATCCAGCCACTGGAATTCAATGGCCCTGGAAGAGAGAGTGAGGCTAACAACTTTGTGCAACTCTGCCTCACTTAAATCAAGTCAAGAGATCACATGGTGATGCCATTGGTCCTCTTCAGAAGCAAAGGGCAAACAACAACAATCCATAATTCATGATGAATCACTAGGACAAATACATATTCAATGAAAATAAATAATAAACACCAATGTAAATATTCATAACTTGGAATCAGTATGAACCTATCACCATTATGTTTTTTAGTCTCTACAAAATGGGTTAATAGTCAAACAGCCAAGATAATGTGCCTATCTTGCTCTTTTATCTGTTTTTTAAAGTATAACATTTTCATTAGCTGCTTGAGACTGGGCGTAGGCCCCGTGTTTTCATGGATATCCATAATAAACTTCCTGCTTAGTAAAACCCTCTGTCAGTGTTCACACACTAAAGATGCCAGCCTGCTGAGTTTCAGACAAGTAGATACAACTACCACTGTCTCAATTTTCAGTTCCCAGTTGGCCTTCTGGCAGAAGTCCTTTAAGGATCAGGGGTGGTAGTATAGGGATAACTCTCAAAAGACTAGACATCTGCAGATACCTCATTAGCAAAAAAATGACTCTGTGCTATAACCAGAACTTCCTAGGCTCCTGTAGTCAAGGAATTAGAGTCATGGGGGACCTTAGAAGTGATCTATTTCAAACCATTCATTTGGTAGATCACAAGATCATAGATACATTTAGAATTGGAAGGGACCTTGGAGGTCATCTGGTCTAACGCTGTTATTTTACAGGTGAGGAAACTGAGGTCCAAAGAGGTTAATGACTTGCACATGTTCGTGAAATCAGGAAGTGGCACAGCAGGGATTCAAACCCAGATCCCATGACATCTAATTCAAGGCTCCCCCCCCCTTTTTTTCCATTGCGATGACCTATAATCATGATTTCTTTCTTAGGATCTGTGTCTCACCCCCTTCCCTTTATCTTTTTTGGGGTGGGGTGGGGCAATGAAGGTTAAGTGACTTGCCCAGGGTCACACAGCTAGTAAAGTGTCAAGTGTCTGAGGCCAGATTTAAACTCAGGTCCTCCTGAATCCAGGATCCGGGGCTGGTGCTTTATCCACTGTGCCACCTAGCTGCACCCCCCCCCCCCCACCTTTTATCTTGCTTCTGACAGTTCAGAGCCCAGCTTCCCTTTCCTCTTAGATTTTATGATTTTCAGAATTGTTAATGTCCCTCCTGTGGCCTTATCTCAGGATAGCTCCAGCACTTCTCCATGTAGTGAGAAGCACCCCACAGATAGAATTCCCTGACTACATACCCTACCTTGGGTAGTTCTTTGCTAACTTTAGTAAAACAACCATTCCTAACCATCCTCCCTAGCCCCTTTAACCCCAGGAACCTTAAGTTCATTATTATTTCAGGTGTCACTGTTTTTCCAATGAAGCCAATTTTCTCTTCCCCGTGGGTTCCAGCTTGCTGTTCCTCTTTACTGTTTCCTTTTCTGTGGGAGGCAGAATTCTTAGTTCATTTCAGGTAAGAATTTATAGTGAAAGGTTTGTTTAATTATAGCTGGAAAAATAATGTGGCAAAGGATGAGTAGCTTTAGACTTAATGTCAGGAGATATAGATCTAAGAATTACTGTGTGACCATTTCACAATCTCTCTGTTCCCTCATCTGCAAAAGGGGCAGGATGGTAGGGTGGGAGCAGGAAGAAGAGAACAGGCATTTCTTATGCATCTTTTAAGTGCCAGGCTCAGTGCTACGTGCTATACAAATATCCTCTCATTTGATTCTCACAACAACCCTGGAATGTAGGTGCTATTATTACGACCATTTTACAGTAGAGAAAACTGAGGTAGAAAGAAGGTAAGTGACTCACTAAGCGTCAAACAGCAATAAATATCTGAGACCAGATTTGAAATCTGTTCTTCACTTAAAGCTCAGGGCTCTAACCACTGCACCACCTAGATGCATTAGAAAGATTTGGTAATCATTTCATTGCCTATTTTCTAGAATTGTTGAGAAGGAAAGTGCTTTGAGAGCTTTGAAATGGTTCTTTTTCAGATAAAATTGTGCTGTTATTCTTTGACAGAGAATATGGTTAAACAGAATATAATGGAGATGCTGTAGTTAGTTTCTCAGTCATAATTTCTTTTTTTTTTTCCATTCATAATTTCTTACAACAAAGTCAGGTTCCATGATTAAACCTGCCCAGATAGTCAATTGGATTGGTTTCAATTCTCAACAGGTGCAGGAGAAGAAGGATAAGTATATATGCTGGGAAGTGGGTAGGGGACAGGTAGATAGTGGGGGAAAAACAACAAAAAAACAAAGGCTGGAACTAAGGCTATGTTGTGCCATCACAAAGAGGCAAAGTTGGTAATTCTGGTGATAACTGGTAATTCCATGGAGCAGAGAGCTGGGCAAAGTAACACCAACATTAATCCAACTGGGGGGGGGTTACTTTTTTTCAGGTTGATTATCTGAGAACTGCATATTTTCTCTCTCTAGAATCTGCTGATATTCTTCTCTACCTTACTACCGTCCCTTTTGTAGCTCAGAAGCCTATTTTGGCTATATGTTCAATCATTCATTCGTTGTTGTTTTGTTGTTTTGTGGAGCAGTGAGGGTTAAGTGACTTGCTAAGGCTCACACAGCTAGTAAGTGTCAAGTGTCTGAGGCCGGATTTGAACTCAGGTCCTCCTGAATACACCCCATCATTCATTTATTTTTCACTCCTGCTTTTGAGCTGCCAGGTGACACAGTGGATAGAGTTCTAGCCCCACAGTCAGAAGACTCATCTTCTTGAGTTCAAATATGGTGTCAGACACTTACTAACTATGTGACCCTGGGCAAGTTAATCCTGCCTCAGTTTCCTCATCTGTAAAATGAGCTGGAGAAGGAATTGGCAAACTACTCTAGTATCTTTGCCAAGAAAACCTTAAATAGGGTCATGAAGAGTCACACCCGACTGAAATGAACAACAAAATATATCATTTTGTGAGTATAAAGAATTTTGTATCTATTATCTCATTTTAATCCCAACAATACTGTTAGGTGGGTAGGAAAGTTATTCTTATTCACATTTTAAAAATGAGAAAGCTGAGGCTGAAAAACTTTGAGACTTATTTTCCCAAGGTCGTGCAAGTGATGCAGAGCAGACACAAATCCAAGTCTTCAGACTTTAAATAAGTTTTTCCCTTATTATGTATTATTGACACTTCAGTTCATTGGACCTTGCACCTAAACTCATTTCTGATTGCTAAATATGGTTAATTTTCTCCATTTTCAACAACAAACATGTAGCTGAGAACAATTGGTAAATAGGGATGATACCACTTTTTCCATGCTGTTTTCAATGTTCCTAGCCTGTCTTTTTTAATGTATTGGATTAAGATAACTATTCTTTGTATGTTTACCTTATGTTTTCCACTTACCTCCTATCATTTGGGCAACCTTTTTCTTGTCTTCAGATCTATCCTAAAATACACATGACAATTATTTGCAGTTTTGATATGGATTAAACTTTAAACAATAAAAATGTGAGATTGTTAGAGATTAGAAATTTGTGTACCCATCTGGCAATGGTAACTATACATTTGGACGTTTAGGGGACATTGGCCCATTGGGGATATCTGGGCTCCAACTACTTGATTACATTCCCCCTCCCAGTTACTTATCCAGTGTTAAAGCCCAGAGATTTTATTAGAATGGATATAAGAAGAACTTTGCCCCGAAAGTCCTGATTCATCTTCCATTCTTTCCCAAAAGGAAGCCTGGCAGCAACCTCCCATTAGAATAGGAACAACTGTCCCTGGACCACCACTACCACAGCCTTCAGTAAGAACTGTCACCATTACCATAGCCTTCTTGTCTTTTTTCCAAAATCTGCCTCTCTCCCAAGAAATCCTCTTCCCCCATCAAGTGCAGTGAATCTCCCCCTGTACCATTGACGCTTGGGTCACATTGTGTCCCCACAAACTCGTTTTTATATTTGGTGAAAATGTTTTCCTAATTAAGGTTGTGGCAAAGAAGATACTAAGTAGCAGTGTAAGGATTCATTTGGGTTTCCGGTTGTATTTGTGTTTCCAGAGCAGCAGAGGATACAATGAATCCTTAGTATGGGGCCTGGCAGCTTCTTTTGTTGAATCAATGGAGCAGAGAGAAAGAAGGGCTATATAACCTCCTTCAGAACTTCATTGTTTCTTTTCACTGCTTGGTTAAGCAATCAATCAGCATTAGAACAGCCATTAATAGCCCTAGCCAGGACTACCAATTAAAACTATCACTCTCTAGTCGGAGGCTAATTCACAGTTGGCTAGCCAGTAACATTGTTGGGAAGAGAGAGGGGGAATTTTTCTTCCCTTGCATTTGAATGTGCTTCTGTATGTTTTTTTAAACTCTATCAGTACAAAAATGCCTGTTTGTGCCCCTGAACCTATGCATTGACTGGTGGATTAAGACCAAAGCAACACTGCCCCCTGATGACAATATACTCAAATTGCAGTTCAGACTCCAAAGGACTCGACACATGCAAATACACCCATATAACTTGAATGATGGATGCATTTAACAATTTAAAAAATGACAGTGATAATATAATTTTTCACCTTTGAGGTGAAAAAGTGCTTTATATATCCATAATAAGCATCATTATAACAAGAAGTTATTTGATGACATGCTTAGAGGTAATATTAATCAAGTGTCTTGCCAGATAAGGGCAGTTATGTAGCCCAGAGGAAAGAGTTCTGGGCCTAGCCTGGGTTCAAATCTAGCCTCAGACACTTACTAGCTATGTGACCCTGGGTAAGTCACGTAACCCTGTTTGCCTCAGTTTCCTCATCTGTAAAATGAGCTGGACAAGGAAATGGTAAACCATTCCATCTTTGCCAAGAAAACCTCAAATGGAGTCATAAAGAGTCAAACATGACTGAAAAAAAGACTGAACAACACCAATCACAATATGCCAGATAAATCTTACCTCTGTGATCATGGATTTAGAGCTAGGAAAAAAAAAACCCAAAAACTTGTCTTGCTTTAAAGGCGAGGAAACTGAGCCCTAAGATATCAAGTGACTTTTCTTTCCAAGGTCAAGGAAGCAGTATATATCAGAGCCAGTAAACTAACCCAGGTCTTTTGTCTTCCAACAGAGACTCTATATCTCTCCAAGGCTTCATTATAGCATGGAAATGACTTTGGAGTTTATCAGCAGAAGTCCTAGCAGGTTCTATCAAGCTGGTAAGTCTCCAAATATAGTCCTGCCAATAGACTACTCTCCAATGACCAACATAGTTAAATATAAGTAGTTTAGTTCAGGTAGCCAGGGGATGAGTTCTTTAGTGAAATGGAAATAAATACTAAACTTCAGTAAGAACTAACACACATTTTATAAGCTTCTAAAATGATAACACTTTGATATTTTATTGGGGGTCTAAGATCTATAGGAAAAATAAAATCACAGAATATGTCATTTCAATTAATACTTACACTTTGAATCTGCATTCTCAGCTGACTGTTGGTGAACTTCAATGATCTTGCAATACTCTGAAGGTAATAGATCAGCATGCTGTAAGAGAATAGGGTGTAAGCATACAATTGGTTGGGGGGGGGGCACACACATATACTTTTAGAAGACCAGATGAATTTCTGAAGGTTTCATGTGGAGTCAGAAAGGGCAAAGCCACTATAGCAAAGTGGTCGAACAGTTTTTCAAAGATGCTAATATCTTGGGTAAATCAAGGCACAAATCTTCTCTATTGCTATCAAGCAAATATGTCTCCTTGCCTCATGTTCTTTCAGAATCCCATAACAGGACTGTCCCCTTGCCTAGATCTTCTTCTTGTTAAAGACCTGCCTTTGCCACTGCCTTTACTCCATCCGATGCTTCTCCCTACCTCTGCCTCCTCTGTGGAGTTGAAGGGTTGATGGCTGTCAGCCATGATGATTTTTAGAGCTGCGGCCAAGGACAGGATCTCTGGGTCATGGGATGTTCCTTCTCCTGGAACAATTGTACTGGCCTGAATCTGACCATACTCTGTGTACTTCCTTTCCCCTCCCCTCCCCCAACTGAATATATGGCTCTGTATATGGGAAAAGTGAGGACAAACACTAGATTTTGATTTTCTGAGACACTGATGCTGGTTGCATAGGAATCACTTATGGCTGCATTACTTATTTTGGTTATTTGGGAGGTAAGTTCCAGAATCCCAGCCATTTTGAGAGCAAGGAATGACCTAGAGGTCACCCAATCAAACATCTTAATTCTGTGGACAAGCAAACTGAAGGCCCAAGATATAAAGTGACTTTCTTCAATGCCATGCAGTAATTGTCAAACTGCTTAATGGGTATATGTTAAAGTTTTGAGGTGGAAGATGAAAATAAATGAGGTTAGGGAATATTACAGGAATCAACCAATTAGATACAAGGTGAAAGTATTGGCTACTTCTGTGTACCAGATTAAATTAGTACTATGAAACAATTATGATATTATGAAAGACTTGCAAGTATCATACTTACAAGAGAAGAAGCAAAGCAGGAAGAATGACAACTGGGCTGCTAACATAGCCAATCACTGAATTGAACCACAAGGGAAAGTCATTCTTAATAGTTTCAGACACAATATCATAGATTTTCTCTTGCCCACTAAGAGAGGGGGAAGAATCAAGTTACATTGCTGTTGGTTAAACAAACAATCCTTAAGCCCAAGCATTAGTACTTACTTCAACACTCAAAGCACAATTGAGGCAACCACTACTCTAAAAATAAGATGCACAGCCTTGGATGAAACCTCCTAGGTAATGTAGCTCAACTTCTCAGCCAGTACTAGGAATTCTCCTTATAATATTTTTAACAAAATGGTACTCCAGCTTTTACCTGAACACCTCTGGTGGTAGAGAAGTTGCTACTACACAAGTCAGCTTATTAGGATGTTCTGGCAAAACAAAAACAAACAAAAAACAGCAACAAAATAAACGCTTCCTCCCTACATCTCCCACTTATTGGTCCTAGTTCTGCCTTCCAGGGAAATATCAAGTGAGTCTACACTGTCTTCTATGTGGCAGCCCTGCAAGTGTTTAAAGACAGTTATCAAGTCTTTTCAAACTCATTTATCCTCCAGGCTGCAATCCTATTATTAGAGTGTTTTTTACAAATGATGTTTGAGGTGGAGCTAAACTCAAGTAAGTCATGTAACCTGTACTTTTTTTTTTAATTAGGCCCCTCAGAATAGTGACTGACATATATTAAACATTTAATGTGTTTGTTGAGTGATTGATTAACTGAGTAGAGTTGTCTAGGGTAGCTACTAGTTAAGTGAACTATACAGGGTCACACAGCTAGAATATATCAGAGATGGAACTTGAACTCATATCTTTGTTCCTCTGAGGATGCTCCCTAATCATTATACTAACCTGCCACTCCATAATTATCTTTTATTAAATACTAAGAAATCCTAACTTGAGTATCAGTTATATCTAGTTTTTAGTTGGGCTGTCTAATTGTTAGTAAAGCTATGAATTATAATATCATGTATGCAATTTGGAAATGAAAAACAAACCAATAAATACTATTCATTCCCCACTCCACCCCCCCTTGTCCCAATCCCATAGTGTACTGTGGCCTCTTCAGCATTTGAGTGGAGTCATATGGAAGTCAGCTAATTATTTGCCATTGACTTTGCATAGGTGGGTAGAGTGTTGGCCTTAGAATCTGGAAAATTACCGTTCAAATTCCAGTGCTGACACTGGCTATGTAGCTATGGACAAATCATTTAACTTGTCTATCCTGTAATAAGTACTACATGAGGGGCAGCTAGGTGGTACAGGGGGTAAAGCAAGGAGACTGGGTTCAGAAGGACCTGAGTTCAAATCTGGTCTCAGACACTTGACACCAGCTGTGTGACCCTGGGCAAGTCACATAACCCTTATTGCCCCACCCCCCAATAATAACTACTACATAGGGTGATAGGGTAGTTGTGAATTTCATATATATATCCCTATCTATCTATCTATCTATCTATCTATCTATCTATCTATCTATCTATCTATCTATCTAACTTGCTGTCAATTCTTTGTTTTTTGCAGGGCAATGAGGCAATGAGTGACTTGTCCAGGGTCACACAGCTAGTAAATGTCAAGTGTCTGAGGCTGGATTTGAACTGAGGTCCTCCTGAATCCAGGGCCAGTTTTTTATCTACTGCACCACCTAGCTGCCCCTGGTTATGAATTTTAAATGGGATGATGTATGCAAAGCAACAAACTTTAGAGTCTTATTTCAAATATAAGTTATGAAAATTGGCTGATTCATTATATAGAGCAATCAATGAAAATTGAATTTTGATTTCTAAGTATTTTTCCTCCCTCCTGCTCCTCCCCTGCCCCCAAAAAACTAGAAGTTGATTATATTAGGAAGGAATCCTTTTCTTTACTCTTAAAGTTCATAAGATTTCCTTTACTCTTTTCCTTATAACTTGTTCTTGCACACATGTTACTCATCTCCTTCTCCCTGTGCAAGGAGGTTAGAAATAGTCTAAGATCTATTTATTTATTTTACTACAAAATAGCATTGCTGGAACTTCAAGTTCTATTAGTTTATTGTCTGTAATTGTAACTTCTGTTACCTATTTATTTATGAATAAATAGATTTGAGTTTATTTTATCCTTATCTCTATCTATAAGTAATGTTCAAGATATCAAAAAAATTTTATTTTAATAGACCAAGACTTTTTTTGGGGGGGATACCTTGCATATGCATATGAAAATTCACATATGTATGTATATATGTGTGTATATACACACACATATGTGTATGTATAGCTTTTTTGTAGGGAGGCATTCTCATTTAATACATAGAGTGTTTAACTTGGAGGATGGATAACCTGGGCTTAAATCCCAATTAAAATATTTATTGACTATGGGACCATGGATAAGTCACTTTTTCTTTCTGAGCCCCTGACAAATTGCTAGGACTACATAAGTCATGATATGGACCAACACTGATGAAGTCAATAGATCCTCAATCTATTATTTTGCACATACTGTATTCAATAAAATTTTAAAGTTCATCAGGTACATACTTTCTTCTGTTCTCCAAATTTATAGTGCCATAGACTAATCTAGCTCAACCTTCTAACTAATGCCAGAATTCCTCTGCAACATCACAAACAGATGACCATCCTATCTCTGCTTCAATATTTTGGAGAAGGGAAGGTGCTACAATTATGAAGCTCATTCCTTCTGTTTCTAGAAAATTCTAGTAGTTAGAAAGATCTTCCTTATGGTGAATCGAAATTTGGTGCATTTAGAACTTTATCACTGAAGTTGTTTACTTTACTTTTCAAGACTTGAAGGGATGTTATACAAAAGATGGATTGAATATGTTCCGCTTGGTCCCTAAGAGAAGATCTAGGTGAAAGTTAAGGAGAGGAAGATTTTGGCTCAGTAGGAAGATAATACTTCTTGATATTTAGTATTCTGCAAAGTTAAAAAGCTACCTCTGGAGAGAATATATTCCTAGTCACTGTAGGTCTTTAAGGATAGGCCAAATGCCCACCAGTCAAGATATTTAGTGCAGTGTTTTTCAAATTTTCTTGGTCTAAAAACTGTTTTACACTCTTAAAAATTACTGAGGACCCTTCAAAAAGCTTTTGCTTATGTGTGTTTTATCTATCAACATTTGCCATATTAGAAATTAAAATGCCTTAGTATTATTATGAAATAGTTTCAACTTCATGAACCCCCTAAAGAGATCCCTTTAAATGGGCCACCAGAGGTTTCTGGACAATACTTTGAGAACTACTGTTTAGAGGATTTCCTATTCATGTATACCCATAAACCGATTACATGAGGTCTCTTTGAGAGCTTATATTTCTACAGTGATCCATACCACCAAACTCTCTGTTCCTCAGTTTCCCCATTCGTAAAAAACCTGTAGCACCTATAGTACCAACTCACTTAATTTTTGCCAATTGCTGTACTCAGCCTGAGCTTCCTTATTTGTAAAATGAGGATAATAATAGAATCTATCTCACAGGATTTTTGCGAGGATCAACCGAGCTAATATATGTAAAGTGCTTTGCAGACCTAAAATTTCTATAAAATGCTAGTTATTGTTTGTTGCTGTTGTTATTTTCTGACTCTCAGAGTAGTCATGTGGTTCAAATAAAATAATGTATGTAAAGTTATTGGCAAAGTTTAAAGTGCTATATGCCAGTTATAATTTCTATTGAACTTTGGAAAATGTGTCAAAAATAACCAGTCTACTCAGCAGGGCATTTAAAAATAATTACTGATAACTTTTTTCCCCCTTAAATCACCTTCATTTCTGAATGTGTGCTTGTTCCTTCCCCTACTGGGAGATCCATCCCTTATAACAGAGAATAAAAAAAGAATGAGGGGAAAAAAGTAATTCATCAAAACTAACCCACACCTCCATCAAGCCTGAGAGTGTATGCAGGTTTTCACCCTGATGGCGCTATCATTTCTATAAAGAAGGGGGGAGAGAGAGAGATGTTTTTTCAACATTTCTTCAGGGATAAGCTTGATCATCATAATTACATAGCATTCTCTTCTGTTTTGTTCTGTTGGTTCTTTCTGTTTACATTGTTGAAATCATATACATATACATCCTACTTTAGCTAAGGTTATATTGCATCAATTCCTGTCTTACTATGCTTTTCTGCCTTACTCATATTTATTTTTCTTGTGTTATAGTAACTGAATTATATTAATATTCTACAACTCATTCCCCAATTCATAGACATCTATTTCCAATTCTATATTACCATAAAAAAGTCTTGTAATGATTGTTTTTCTGTGTTTGAATTTGAAACCTTTCTCTCTGGATCAGGCATTTTGATGGAAGATCCCCAGACCTGGAGAATATTGTTACCTTGTTAAATGACAGGCTCTCTCACAAATAGAACAGAGACTAATCCATGCATGGTGGTAAACCCAGTCTCTTGCAGTTCTCTAGCTAGAGAGAACAAATTTTGGCAGATGGTTCTCAGAGAATTAAGTGCTCCCTCCCCCCACCCCAATCCCTTTCCAAAGCAGTAAACAATCACAGTCACAACACAGATTCACACACAAAAAATCCACCTTTCATACAGATCAAAAATTTTTGAATTAAATAATTTGCTCTTATCCTGGCCTACCACATTTGTGCTATCAAAATGTAGCATGCTGGGGCAGCTAGATGGTGCAGTGGATAGAGCACCGGCCCTGGAGTCAGGAGTACCTGAGTTCAAATCTGGCCTCAGACACTTAACACTTACTAGCTGTGTGACCCTGGGCAAGTCACTTAACCCCAATTGCCTCACTTTAAAAAAATGTAGCATGCTGTTTTGCTTCAAAAGAAGAATGGAACACAGGTGACCAAGTAACTTTCTCTATGGCAATATTCCTATAGGTTGGTGGTTGTGGCATTTATCACATAAGGGTGTCTTTTTTCAAGAGAGTATTTCCCTGACATAAGAACACAATAGAATACCATTGCATTATAGAAAATGAGAAATATAACGAATTCAAAGAAACAAAGGAAGACTTGCATGACCTACTGCAGAATGAGGAGGATGATCTATGACATAGTGACTACAGTAACAAAAATGAAAACAATAACAAAAGATCTTAGCTTATGAATAGCTTATATGCAATGTGGTTGCATAGAACTGATAATTATCCACATTTCCCTCCTTTCAGGAGAGAGGTGGTAGATAATTATCATAATATTTAATTGTAAAAGTTTTATTAATGCTTTACTTTTTTCACACCATTGTCACTTCCTACTGGCACCCCTAATCCCTTGTGCTATGGACACTTTTTTATAGCAAATAAAAACAGTTAAACAAAATAAATTATATGTGACTTAGACAACATACTTTTACAATTAAATATTATGAAATTAGAATGTTTCTCCAGGTTGGACACCAATTAAAACATTTTATGGGAAAGACAGGAGATACCAAGGATATTGAGGCTTACAATCAATGGACAATGGTTGCTTTGGGTCCTATTACTAACTTTGAAATTGTTCATAGAACTTAAAAATTGGACCTATGATTTTTTTTAGCTTAGGGAACGACTGGTGAGGAAAGTCCTTCTACAAATACAGATCAGAAACTGCTGTACAGTGTTAAAGCTGCCAGGTGGCGTAGTAAATAACGTGCTAGACCTGGAGTCAGATTGACCAAAGTTTGGATGCTGCCTTGGCTACTTACTAACTCTGTAATACTAGGTGAATAGATTAACCTCTGTCAGCCCCAATTTCCTCATCTGTAAAGTGGGAAATGATAATAGCACCTACCTCATAGGGTTGTTGTGAGATTCAAAAGAAGTAATATATGAAAAGTGTTTTACAAACCTTGACATGCTACATAAATTATTATTATCGTTGTTGTTGTTGTGTTGCCTTGGACATTAAAAGATTAAGTAACTTCTCTAGGGGTACACAGCTAGTAAATGTCAGAAGTCAGGCTTGAGCTTACAGTTCTTGCCTCTCAGGTCAGGTCTCTTGTGTGACACTTTTTCATAAATAATACAGAATGACAAGGTATAAGTAGGATCTGTAATGGTTGAGGGAATTCTGATATTGATGAGACCATTTTTCTGATTTTGATGAAATCCTTTGAAGTCTCAAAATAACTAGTTTTGAAGTTAGTAAACAGAGCTAAGTTGATCATTATCAGTTGGTTCTAGCATTTGGTATCCTTGACAATTCTACCTTTATTTCTATATAAAGGGGAGTATGTGTATATATGTATATGTGAAGGTATGATATACATATAGAAGAGATACAGACATATAGAAGGTATGTTATAAATATGTATATATATATATATATATATATATGTGTGTGTGTGTGTGTGTGTGTGTGTGTGTGTGTATCTAATCTTTACACATATATTTTGGTATTTCTAGGAGCTATAATTTGAGTAGGTATAATTTAATCCTAGCCACAGTGGGGCAGTTTGGTAGTGAAGTATATGGAGTATTGGGCCTGGAGTCAGGAAGGTCTGTGTTAAAATGTCACCTTAAACACTTATAACTGTGTAATCCTGCTAAGTCACTTAATCCTGTTTCCCTCAGTTTCCTCATGTTTAAAGTGAGCTGGAGAAGGAAATGGCAAATCACTCCAGTATTTTTGCTGAGAAAACCCCAAATGGGGTCGCAAAAAGTCATACACAATTGAAAAAAAAAATGACTGAATAATAACAACAATTTAATCACTTTCATGCATTGATTTTAGCTCTTTCATGTAGACAGTATTATATGATTGCTTATAGCTGAAAAAATCATCCCCTGATTGCCCAGGTCTTGGTGATCAACCTCTCCAGACTTAGCTAGGCTGTTCTCAGACAATAAATATATAGTATTTTACTGATCCTGGACTTAATCATTCTGGCTTAGAAGAATTTATCTTCATTTAAACTACCCTGGCATTACTTCAAGAAACTAGAATAAACGCCATACCACTATGAGGCTTCAGAATAAGTTTTAGCAGAAAATATACTCATTTGTTAAATATATACTATTTTCTCTCTCTCTCTCTTTCTCTCTCTCTCTGTATATATATATACTAAACTATATACTATACTGATTCTTTAAATATACTACATTTAAGTGCATTGTATACCTTTACACATATGTATAGAGTATATGTAAAATGATATGTGAGCCATATGACTACTCTTTTTAAAATTTTTTAAATTTCTTATTTTTTAGTGAGGCAATTGGGGTTAAGTGACTTGCCCAGAGTCATACAGCTAGTAAGTGTTAAGTGTCTGAGGCCGGATTTGAACTCAGGTACTCCTGACTCCAGGGCCGGTGCTCTATCCACTGTGCCACCTAGCTGCCCCCCATATGACTACTCTTACTGGTTGGAAAGATGCATTCCAAAACCTGTTCTTACTTGGTTCTATGGAGGGACAACCTAATTGCTTTAGAGACATTTGAGGATTCCCAAACCTGCCCTATTTCTATGTTTATCTTGAGATTTCCCATTTAGTTAAAAGACCTGCTCAATTACCTTCTTTCATTCCATTAACCTTGGTTTGGGTATAATCCAAAAATCCAAGGCTTTTTGTCCCCAGAGGTGCAACCCTCCCCCTGCCCCAACTTCATAAAAAGTCACAGACTACAGAGAACTTTTCTCAAAGGGGTGAGCTGCTTAGATGAGTCTGGCTCTTCTCCACGGGATCATAAGTTCATCATGACAAGAAGTACTATCAGATATTTCTTCCCCCTAAATACTATATGTGGTCATTTTGATTTTTCATGTAAGAGTCATTTATGTCTGTTTATCCACCTCCCTCTCTCTCTGTCTCTTTCTCTTTCTCTGTATCTGTCTCTGTCTCTCTATCTCTGTCTCTCTCATTTACATTCTGTGGTGCAGACCTGGCACTCAGTCCAGTTAATTTTAAACTGATTTTAGTTTCCAAACAAAAGCAAGTCTTTAGGAAAGAGATCACTCACCTGAAGGGACCACAGTTTAGAGATGGCTTATATCGGGCAATAGCAAAGATCGTCGGCAGCATGCACAGAAACAACATGAAAAGCAACATGGCCAAGTAGAAGTTATTGGATCTGTTAGGAAACAAAATACAATGTGTACAGATATCCAAGGAACTGCTAAAGAGAAGGTCCATGACATTGACCTTTCTTAACCAAAAAACTGCTTTAAAAGGAAATCAACATGTGCATCATTTACATTTTGCTTCACTTAAATTTAGAATTAGGTACACACACAATGTTACATCCTAATCAGAGGAGACAACACATGGAGACTGATGACCAGGAAGGGTCACAGACACTGGTATCAGAGTTGTGGAGTGGAATACACAGAATACTGAATTTGGAGAATTAGGAAACTTGGATTTGAATTCTGACTCTGGCACTATGTGACCTCGAGGATCTCTGAACCTCACTTTCTTCATCTTTAAAATGGGGGCATGATACTTGCACTAACTAACTCATGGTAATTGTGAGGACAAAATAAAGTACTTTATGCAAAATATTTGAGCAATATATCTTAGATTTCTATAGTGATAAGTAATAATAACAATAAACCAACCAATCAAAACCCAAACATTTATTAAGTACATACTATGGTAAAGGCTACTAGGGTTTACTACCAATAGTAGTAGTAGTAGTAGTACCACCACCATCACCAGTTTGATTTATCTAATGGTATACTTAAAAAATTCATTGGATCTGTGATCTTATTAATGTGAGTAGTCTCTCCATTGGTACACTTCTCAATTCATTTTAGCCTTTTTATCTACAGATAAATAAGCTAAGGCAGACAGAGGCAAAGTGACTTGTCCAGAGTTATACAACTAGTATGTGTCTGAGGCAGAACTCAGGTCTTCCTGAGTCCAAATTTAGTGCTTTCTTCACCATACCATTTAGCTGCCCATTACCTTCTTATTCTTGGATATGATTTATTATTATATATTATTAATTATTATTAATGTGGCTTAAAACTCTCATTAACTTCTTTAGCTGTTATATCACACTGATGGTTCAAAGTGTGCTTTCAGTTCAATAATCTCTTCATCTGCCCCTAATCTTTTTCCTAAGAACTTGTGTTTAGCCATTCTTCCTCCATCTTGAATTTGTGAAGATGATGTTTTTAAACTCACAGGTAAGACTTTATATTTCTTACTATCAAATTTCTACTTTCCTAATTCAACCCAAAGTTCTAAGCCACCAAGATATTTTTGAACTCCTATTATCTTAGCTAGTGGCTTAGTTATCATTCCCAGCTTAGGGGAGGTACCATCTAAAAATTGGCTAAACATTTAATTTGTGTCTTTATTCAAATATTCAATACACGAACAAGCACAGAACTCCCGAAGCTTCTATTTGGACTCTCCTTCTAAAGTAACAATGCTCATTCTTTGGTTGTGACCATTTAATCCATCCTGAATCCATCTAATTGTGCTCTCATCTAGCCCATGATGTAATTTCCCAGTAAAAATAGCATGAAAGACTTTATCAAATGCTTCATTAAAATTTTTTATAAACTATTCCGTAGCATCCTTCTGGTTTTCAATTTTGTTTGGGTTTCATTGAAGGGCTTTGTAATGCTTTGAGATTTGATATAAGAAGCACCATAATATCTGAACAAAATATGTATTTATAATTATTGCTAAATATTGTTATATTTTAAAATAGTAATTAGTTTATACTTTTTCTTGGTTGTTATTATTATTACCCCCAGGATATAGAACCCAGAATTTCACTTAGTAAGTACTTAGTAAATCTTTGTTGAATTGAACTCTAAATTATCACTGTGTGCCTTACATTAAATAATGTTATAAAGTATATTCTTGTACTTGAATGCTTGATGAATGTGATTTCATAAATGTAGTTATATCTTCCCCTATATATCTGTCACACTATAACACTTCATTGACTCAGTAGATCATCTTCAAGGGTTTCTGTGCCACCCCCTCCAGTTTCTTTCTTTTTTTTTCACCCTGTGGTTCACTTATTTATGAGCACCTTTGCCTTGGTTATGTTTGTCCTTAGATGATCCACAGACAGGAGTCTTTCACAACCCCCTAGTCAAAATCTTTCCTGTCTGGCAAATGATTGCCAGAGTGTGCTCTGCTGGTATAGACTTTGAGAAATTAGGGTTATGCCTCTTTGCTATAGTGAGATAATGGAGTAGCATTTTGGTGATGAAAAGGGTATATTTCTATTATTTAAATGCAGCAATCTGGGAACCAATTGTCTAAAATTAATTAATCTAAAAGACACCTTGGAGAGCAGCTGTGCAGATAGAGGCTGTATAGTTCAGCAGAAAGAGAGCAGGATTTGCATTAAGAAGACTTGGTTCTACACAAAGTTTTAAAAAATAAATGTGAAGAAATGATGAACAGGCAGATTTCAGAGAAACCTGGAAGGACTTACATGAACTGATGCTAAGTGAGATGAGCAGAACCAGAACATTGTATACAGTATCAACAACATTGTGTGTTGATCAATTGTGATAGACTTGACTCTTCTCAGCAATACAATGGTCTAAAGTAGTTCCAAAGGACTCATAATGGAAAATGCTCTCTAAATCCAGAAAAAATGAACTGTGGAATGTAGATGTAGATTGAACCATACTATTTCTCCTTTTTTGTTTTCCTTTTTTGAGGTTTTTCCCTTTTGCTCTGATTCTTCTTTCATAGCATGACTAATGCAAAAATATATTCAATGTGACTGTACATATACAACCTATATCAGATTGCTTGCTGTCTTGGGGAGGGCGGAGGAGGGATAAAAATTTGAAACTAGAAATATAAAAAAAAATGTGGAAAACTATCTCTACGTGTAACTAGAAAATAATAAAATACCCAAAAAAAGAAATATAAAAGGAAAAAAAAAAGATCTGGTTCTGTAACTACAGTGTGATCATGTATAAATCACTTAAGCTCTCTGGGCCTCAGTTTCCTCACCTATAAAATGAAGAGGATTGGACTAGATGATCTCTCATGTGCCTTGGAGTTCCAAATCTTTGATTCTATAGTGGTTGAGAGACTTGGCATGAAGGGACAGAGTGCTATGCTTTGTTTCATGCTCTGGAGTTTATCAGTAAGCAGAATAACAGTATGTGGGTTAGATATGCTTTAAATAATAACACTTGTGCATTTAGCAGAACAATCTAAGTATGAATGACTTTAAGTGAAAGATTGGTTGTATGCTGTTAATGTGATGTCTCAGATGGCATCTGTGTGGTATTGCATTTGATGGACGACTCAGAACTGGAGACTAAGCTACGTGATTCTCCCATTAATATTATGTATTTGAAGTGTCAGATATAAAAATAAGTATAAGTCTGTCTTGAGCTTTTGTGTCTGAGGTTTGATTGGATCATGTGTCTGAAATCTGAGTCAACATATCATTGAAGATTAAGTGAATTTGATACCACTGGGACCAACAGTGATAAAGAAATATCCAGATGGGTAACTAGGTGGTACATTAGCTAGACCTTGGGACTTGGAGTCAGGAAAACCTGGGTTCAAATCCTGCCTCAGATACTACCTATATGACTTTAGATAAATCACTTAAGCTCTCTATCCTTCAGTTTTCTCATCTGTAAAATGGTGATTATAATAGCATGAAGTTGTTGTGACGATCAAAGGAGATAACATGTGTAAAGCATCCTGCAGTCCTTAAAATGCCATATAAATACTAACTCTTATTATTAACTGATTACAATTGGGCACATAGCCAGATTTTGCTTGGGCATCTAGAGATTCCTTACTTGGTTTTAGGGTATGGTTGAACTGATTATCTGGATAATCTTTTTTTCTCCTTATATAAGTCTAGGCATAATAACTCAAGTCCTTGGCCACATCTCTTCTTTAACTTTGAAGGGGGACAGGAACTGGAGCTCTCTTTCCTCAAACCCATGGCTACCTAAGACAAATGCTCAAGGAATTTTGACAAAGACTGAATGGTCTGAGCAGATGTCACAGTTAAAATGACGGATCTGTTTCTTCCCCAGACTGGATCTGTTTTCCAACACTCAGTCCCTAAATGACCTCACTATGTCATAAGTTCTGTGAAGGATCTTCAATTGGCCTTGACCCCAGCTCATCCCACTGTTTTCTTTGCCAACTATGAGCAAAAGGTGATATAACTCATGGGACAAATTAGAGCTGGAATTCCTTGCTTTGTCTTCATAAACTCCATAGAAATAGGGCTCTCTAGTTTCATTATCTTCACCTTATTCATGGGATCATAGAGTTAGAGCTTGAAGGGACCTTAGTTTCATTTAATGAAACTCCTTTCTCACTATCCTCCATATTACAGATGAGGAGATTGAGGCCCAGAAAAATTAAGTGACTTGTCCAAGTTCACACAGCTGTTTATTGTGGAGAAGCTATGAGAGGGAGAACCTGAAACTATAGTCTAGGGTCCTTCCTTCTGGCTGATCCTTACACCTTTGGATATTTATGTTAGCCACAGAAGGTTGAACTCAGATGACTGCAATTCCAGAAATTATATTAAGCACCTACTGTATCCAGAGTCTTCTACACTCACTTCTGGAGAGAGATCCACTTCAGATAAGCCATGGTTCCTGTTTTCCTTGCATTTGAAACTCAGCAGGAGGTTATGCCATATAAACAATTCATCTATTTATGTATTTACTTATTGATTGATTGATTGTTTTTTGGTGAGGCAATTGGGGTTAAGGGACTAGCCCAGGGTCACACAGCTAGTAAGTGTTAAGTGTCTTGAGGCCAGATTTGAACTCAGGTCCTCCTGACTCCAGGGCCAGTGCTCTATCCACTGCGTCATCTAGCTGCCCCTAAACAAATAATTCATACTTCAATATTTTAATGACCTGTGATTTCATTGGTTGTAGGCAATTTAAATATTGATGTAGATTGTAACTCTTCTATGGCTTAGTAAATGGTGCAAAAGATTTCCATGAAAAGTTCATGACCCTGTGGTCAATCTGGAGCTGAGCCTCTCTGACCTTAGTGAGGCTGCTTTGGGGATGTTCACCCCTGAGGCTCTACTGGAAATCTTTCCAGTTATGACCACCTCAGTGATGCCATGATCAGGCACCAGAGGATGACTTCTCCTACACGTGGCAGCAAGCCATCAGATGAGTGACTGAAGGGAGGGCAGAGCTGCACTTCCTCAACAAGTTGAGAGTCAGCTGGCAATATTAGTTTTGCCAAATAAGATACACAGTAAATACATTGGGATACAGAGTTTTGTCCCAGCCTCTGTCCTGCCTGGTGCTGGCCCCTGTTTACTCTTAGAGGGCAGAGACAGTTTTTTATTCCCTACAATATCAAGAAATAGCAATTGCAAATGAGGTATGGAGGGAATATAATTCTTGGTCGATAGCCTCTCATTGTTTTTATGACTAAGACTTCAGTTAACACCTTGTATTTACTCAAAGTTATCACTTTTGTTGCCCAACAGCACAAAGTAATATGCTTCTTTACTATTACTTGTAAGAAGTTATTTCACTAACCTGGAGGCTCTGAAAACTTGCTGATGAGGCACATTGCAGGTCAGTACAGCCCAACTGCGTAAGTACATCAGACCAATCAGCTTCAGAACATTGAATGCTGGAAGACAGGGTGAGAAAAAAGCCCCCATCCTGTAAAAACAGAAAAGCAAAGATTATCATGCAATATCTTAGCCATTATTTATATATTTTTATAAAGTACAAATTCCTGATCTTGACATTCCCTCAGTCTGGCTCCAATCTGCCTATCCAGTCTTATTTCATTATACTACTCACTTTATATATTCTTTGTTCTAGCCAAAGTGGACTATCCCTTCCTGACCACTCACCTATCTATTCCTTAACTTTTATTTTGTACCACATTTAGAATGGACTCTTCCCCATTCAGTTTGTTTATTTTAACAAAAATTCAATAATTGCTTAACATGTTCAGAGCACTATTCTAGGTACTCAAGATACAAAAAAAAAAAATGACAGCAACCTCTGCCCTCAAAGAATTTACATTCTGCTTGGAGGAGTTAGAGGAGGGTGATAAAGCATATATACAGATAAGAAAATGTAAGATAACTTGAGGAAAAGAGAACACTAACAATTTAGGGAAACTATTTGGGAAGGCTACATGAAGGAAGTCAAAATTAAAACAAAACCATGAACCAAAACAAGGATTTTGAGAGGCAGTGATGAGAGGGAATGTATCCCAGGTATGGGAAAGACCTTTGCCAATGCATGGAGTTAGGAGATGAAATGTATTTAAGGAATAGTTTGTAATACAGTTTCACTGGTATATAGAATTCATGAAGGGAAATAATGCATAATAAGTCCAGAAAAGGAACTTGAGGCTCAATCATGGAAGGTATAAATGCCAGGCTAAGGGATCAATATTTGAGCCTAGAGTCAATAAGGAACTACTGAGGGTATTTGATCAGCAAAGCAACACACTCAAAAATTTCTTTGCCTTAGAAAGACAGTTTGGCAGCTGTGTGGAGAATGGATTGGAGAGACGAAAGACCACATGTGATGAGCAGTTTCTAACAATAGTTCAGATGAGAAGTAATGAGGACCTGTGGTAGCTGTGGGAATGGAGAGAAAAGGGTGGATATGAAGGATGGTAGAGAGATAGAGTTGACAAGATGAAAACTGATTGAATCAAAACATGAAAAAGAAGTAAGAGTAATGGAAGACTTCAGACTTATGAATTTTTAAGACTGGGAGGATGGCAATACCCTTATTAGAAATAGGGACAAAAAGAGGAATAGATTTAGGGGGAGAGGAGAGTTTCTGTTTTGGACATGCTGATCTGAGATACTGATGGAACTTCTATGTGAAAATACCAAGTAGGCTGCTGGACATAAGGAAGCTATTAGCACTATATGTATAAATTTAGGAATAATTAACAAAGAGGTGATAATTTAATGGGAGCTAATGAGATCACCAAGGGAAAGAATGTAGGAAGGGGAGCAAAGAGGGCCTAGCTTAGAGCCTAGAGAAGTACCTGAATTTAGGAAGGACATTGATAATTATTCAAGAAAGAGACAATGAGAGGTGACCCAAGGTTTAGGATTGGAAAAGTGTGAATAATGGAAAGACATGAGAGCAAGAGATCTGAGGGTAGAGGAAATGGAATTGTTAAATAGTTTAGCTAGAGCATCAAGACTATATAAAGGAAGAAACAAAGGTGACAGATTAGGAGAATAGGGAAGGTTGTATGGTGATGGAGAACATCAATCCCAGGTAGCCACTTAACTCCTCTGTCCATCTATTTATCCTCAGGAGGGACTTGTAAAAACATAGGAAAGGTAACTGGTAATGGTGGTTGAAAGGGATATATGCTGAAAGAGGCCCCTCCTATACATCTATGGAAGTCACTATCTATCTTTAAACCCCATCCTAGTTGTCATCTCCTCCATGAAGCCTCCTCCTTCTCCTTAGATTCTTGATATTTTCCATAGCACTTTACCTAGACCTTTTTTGTGTGTTTGTTTCACTCTCCCTCCCTCATATCATAGGTATTTGTGTAAATACCTTCTCATTCCATTATATTGTAATCATCATCATCATTCATCTTCTCCTCCTCCTTTTTTTTTGGGGGGGGGGTCAGGCATTGAGGGTTGAGTGACTTGCCCAAGGTCACACAGCTAGTAATATGTCAGGTGACTGAGGCCAGATTTGAACTCGGTTCCTCCTGACTTCAGGGCCAGTGCTTTATCCACTGCACCACCTAGCTGCCCCTCCCCTTTTTTGGGTGCAGGGCAATGAGGGTTAAGTGACTTGCCCAGGGTCACACAGCTAGTAAGTGTAAAGTGTCTGAGGCCAGATTGGAACTCAGGTCCTCCTAAATCCAGGGCTGGTGCTTTATCCATTGCACCTAGCTTCCCCCTTCTCCTTCTTCTTAATGAGGGTTAAGTGACTTGCCCAAGGTCACACAGCTAGTAAGTGCCAAGTGTCTGAGGCTGGATTTGAACTCCTGAATCCAGGGCCTGTGCTATCTACTTCACCACCTAGCTGCCCCTGTAATCTTCTTAAGAGGAAGGTCAGTATCATCTATGTCTTTGAATCCTCAGTGTCTATCACAGTGTCATGTATGCAGTGCAAATGTCTCTTTTTTTTGTAATTTAAAAAATTTTTGAACTTAAATACAAAGTGGGAAAAGAAAAAAAATACCATGTGTACAGCAGAACATAGGAGATGATTCAATATAAAATAATAAATCTTCATTTCAAGAAAACCTATATAATAAATGCTTAATGAAACACAGTTTTCAAATGTGCCTAGCTTTTCCTTGCTTCCTTGTTGGTTTTCTTTTGTTCTCTGCTATGTACTTTATACACACACACATATACATATATGTATATACACACTTAGCATAGATATCTATGCATATATACACATGTATATGTTCACATGTACACTCATACACATATATGCAAGACTGTACTATGCTTATTTTTACATCTGTTTCTCTGAAGGCAGCTTACATCTTTCTTCACATTTAAGTTTTTCCATGCCTTTCCAAGTCAACCAGCTCATCATCTCCTAAATCACAGCAATATTCCAACCCAATTACATTCTATCTAAGAGATTGTCCATGAAAGGTTTTTTCCCCCAATTTTCTGCATTCTTTCTATTTTTGGCTATATAAGTTTTACTTATGCAAGAAAAATTTAATTTAAAATAATCAAAATGATATATTTTATACTTCAACAATCCTCTCAACTTATAGTTTAAGGTATGATACTACTGAAAGTATTTCCTCTACATTATTTTTCCTTGTTTCTTTGAAGTTTCTGAGCTTTTGTTCTTCCAAATGAACTTTGTTATTAGTTTTTCTAACTCAATAAAATAAATTTTTAGTAATTTAATTGGGGATGACATTGAATATTTAGATTAGTTAGGTAAAATCATCATTTAAAAATTATATTGGCTTTACCTACTCATGAACAATAAATATCACTTCAATTATTTGGATTAGAGTTTCTTTGTACCAAAACTGTTTTATGTTTATCTTTGAATAGTTCCTGTGTCTGTTTTGGCAGGTATATTCTCATAAATAAATTTGACAGGAAAATAACATTCTATATTTATGGACCAGGCATGACTATTAAAAAGTATGTATTCATAAAATCATAGAATTAGAGCTGAAACATACCTTAGGAATGGTCAGGGCCAACATCTCCATTTCTAAATGTTCATAGATCTGAACCTTCTCCACAGATGGGAGGGAATCCTATTTTTAAATATCCTCAAAAGGGAAAAAAGGCCATGATCCCCTTAGAAGCCTTTTACCCCCTAATATTATTTGACACAGGGGAGTTTTCCTATGTGTAACCTATATTTCTCTGGCTATAATAAAAGTTTTCTCTTTGTCATTGGGTGTAGCGGGTAGTTGGTCTGAATGGAATTGAGAGGAAGGGTCACTTAACTACTAGGACCACACATTTTGTTGCTGTGGAAAGACCACTGTATTAAGAAATAGGACACTTGGGTCCTGCATCCATCAATAAGACTATAACCTTGAGAAAGTCAATGAACTTTTCTGTCTTATAGAGTTCTTCACTTCTGGAGAAGATAGTAGGTGGCATATCTAATTCACAGGGTTGTTCTAATAATTAAAAGAGTTTTACTCATGTGAATGAGAGATGCATTGTGGAAAGGTGACTTCCTGGCCACCACCAATGAATGAGATGAACACAAGGAGCTATTAGAAATGCTGTAACAACTCAGACAGGTAGGTCAGAAGGTAAAGGTGATAAAATAATGATAGTGTGGTTTGGAAATGAGCTAAGTGGAAATGAGTGTAGAAAGGAGGGGATCTTAGATCTAGAGCCAGAAAGAACTTTGGAAGCCATACACTCTTCACTCCTGCTAATTTTACAAATAAGGGAACTGAAGTCAAGGAGAGATTGTAATGTAGTAAGGGTCAAAGCTGGGAATTAAAATTAAATTATCTTATTCAAAAACCTCGTTTCTTTTCATTGAACCATAATTCATCAAGGGAAACAGCATCAGGGACAAATCTGTGGGATTTTTCAGATGATAAGTCATAAGCCTTTTCCTCTTGCTTGAAGCAGAAGCATAGTGTCTTTTATCAATTGCAAATGAGAGAAAAATTATACACACACACGTGTCTATATAAACATGTATGTACACACAACATACATATGTGCACATGTATGTATACATACATGTGTGTACATAGTATTTTTGAGCTAGCTGAGACCTTGGAAAAGGAGGACAGGAAAGAGCTGAAGATTTGGGGTAAGATATTGAAAGGAATATAAAAAGAAGAGGGAGGAAGAAGAAGGAAATGAAACAAACAAACCATAAGGGGATTTAGAGTCTTTTCTAGTTCAACTCTTCATTTCTTTTCAGATGAGAAAATTTAGGTCCAGGAAAATAATGTGACCTACTCAAGGTCAAACACCTACTCAGGGGAAAAGCTAGAAGCAGGGCCCTAGTGACAACTCCCCAACCAGTGGTATTTCTCCTTCACCATATCTGCCTCTTGTTTCTTGTAAGAACTATAGGAAGTGAGGAGGATAGGAGAATAAGAGAAGACAAGGAAGAGAGAAGAGAGGAAAAAAGAGGAGAGAGAAGAGAAATGAACTTTTATCAGTTCTATTAGGGGATGGTGATACTTGGGAAACATTTCAAGAAAAAAATTATTGTGACTCAAAAAATATGGTGATGGCATCTCAGCAAGATAATGGGATAATAGGATGTTAGAACTGGAAGGAACTTTTGAGATCACTTTGTCCAATATCTTTATTTTATAAATAAGCTTAAATGGAGGTTCACAGATGAATAGAGATGAAGGTCATACAGCTAGGTCTCCCTAGCCTTTCCATGACTTTCTCTAGCTATATCTCTTCTTATTCTCCTATTCTGTAGGGCTCAGAAAGAGCCCTCATCCTTATCCTTTCTGGAAATGTGACATCACTGGCTTACAAGGGGTTTTTGAGACTTGACAAGAAAAGGTCTTATGCAATTATAGATGATACTTATTATTGGAAGTGATGCGACTTTTGAATTCTCAAGACAATGTTGTGTAGGTTTAATAATAGTGCATTCATAAATTGAAGGTTCCAAATGAAATGGACAGACCAGAACATAAAAAAACAGCTTTGTTACCTACCAAATCATTCCTTGGTTGTAGACTAAATGGAGCACATTTTCAGCTATTTTGAATTCTCCATATTCAGGCTAGAAGTAAAAATGAGTAGTTAAGTAGTGAACAAAATACTGTAAATATTTTTGTCCAAGCAAGGGAATTATATTCACTTTGCAGTGCAATCATATCTTAGAAATTGAAGTCTGAGTTTGTTTAAATGGCTGTGTGTGTGTGTGTGTGTGTGTGTGTGTGAGAGAGAGACAGAGAGACTAAGAGAGAGACACAGAGAGACAGAGACAGGGATAGAAAGAGAAAGACACACAGACATACCCAAAGACACACACAGAGATAGAGACAAACAGACACAGACAGAAAGACAGTGGCATGGAGAGAGGGGTTGAGGAGAGAGGGCGAGGGCGAGGGAGAAGGTGAGGGCAAGGGCAAGGGCAAGGGTGAGGGTGAGGGTGAGAGGAACAGAGACAGGTTACTCTCATAAGAAACTAGCCCTATTTGTCTTTTTCCTTCTCCCATATAACTATCCCCATTAGAGCTCTGAAGACTGGCTAATGTAGCAAATAACTATCAGGAATGGGTAAAATTAGCTCATTCGGAACTTCTTGAACAAGACATCTTAAATCAACATGTCATTGAACTTACAAACTTGCTTTCAAGGTCCCAACACCAACAGTCACTTAAATACCGAACAAAGAGACCTCGGAAAAAGTCAATGAGCAGAATGCTTGCTACTGTGAAAATCATGTCAATAATGGAGAGCTTCAGCATTTCCTGTAAATCAAAAGGTCTTGGGTTACTGACTAAATTCGGTGATTCTTCCTGTCACCTCTCTATATATTTACCAGTATATTCATTCTCTTTTTAGCCTTGGTACAATGGATTCCTTTCAGTATAATTTAGTTTCCTTATTTATCTCTTTATGTTTTGAATCTTAGATTTTTATTTCATCTGATAATATGATTGTAACTCTTTTTTTCTACATTCAAGTGATGCATAGTATTTTGTTTTCAATTTCTTAATTTTTATTCCATGTATTTCTTTGTTTTTAACATTTCTTGTAAGCAATAGATTAGAGTTGTGTTTTTTTCCTAACTATCACTCTTTTTGGTTCTATCAGATTGTTCAATTAATTCACATTTAAAATTATGAGAATAAGATCTTCAAGACCATTTCATGAGTCTGTCTCCTCCCACCTCCAATAACCACCCCCCACCCACATCCACATTCTTAGTGCTTTTCTGTGATTCCTCATTTCTCACCAATCAGAAGTATGTCTGTTCTCTAGACTCAGTTTAGATGGCTTCAAATCACCTTTTCTCCCCCCAGTTTTAGAGGTGTGGTACGAAGGGGTTTTATGGACTTCTTGTCGTCCATAATCTCACTCTTCATATGTGACCTATTCCCTGTCCCCCAGATCTGAGATCTTCCTTGCAGACTCCCTTTTCAGGATCTCAGTTGTCCTTTATTTCTTGGGTTCTCCATGATAAGTTGTCTAAAGGTAACTATGTGACTTTTTTCTCAACCCCCAGAACATGGCACAGGCTTTTTTTTTTTTTTTTTTTTTTTTTTTTTTTTGCGGGGCAATGGGGGTTAAGTGACTTGCCCAGGGTCACACAGCTAGTAAGTGTCAAGTGTCAGGGGCCAGATTTGAACTCAGGTACTC
This sequence comes from Dromiciops gliroides, assembly GCF_019393635.1. Taxonomy (NCBI): domain Eukaryota; kingdom Metazoa; phylum Chordata; class Mammalia; order Microbiotheria; family Microbiotheriidae; genus Dromiciops; species Dromiciops gliroides. Next base: position 117,136,722 of record NC_057862.1, on the reverse strand, counting down.
CTGAATCCAGGGCCGGTGCTTTATCCACTGCTCCACCTAGCCGCCCCCTATGGCACAGGCTTTTGTTTAAAAGGGGGAATATACTAAGATGCACCACATTGGTTGGGGTCCTCCCCCACAGAGCATATTGCAACCTATATCTTAAGATTTGAATTCAGTTCACCTTGATTTTAGCTCTAGTACCTTCTCCACTAAGTTGTACCACCTCTTTATAATGTACAACAGAGGAATAAAAGAAAAAAAAGTATTATTTTATTGGTCTGAGTTAATCCTTATCCCACATGCAAATATATTGAGGCCTAAGCCTTATTTTTTCTTAATTCTTACCCTAAACCCCTTTCATGAGCCCGTTTTCTCCCAATTCCTCTAAAGCTCACACTACTCCTCCCCTTCCCTTTTATTTTCTCTCAGGCTTGTTGTGTTCTTGTAATTCCATTTGCCTTTCTCTTGCCCCAGAAAGCAGAAGTCACAAGCTCCCTCCTTGTTTCCCTTCCATAATTCCCAGGTAGCATCCTTGGATCCAGAATAGTATGTCAAACCTATCCAGACTCAGGCAGAATTAATTTCTCTGATGATCTCCCAGACTCAGCCTCCACATTCTACATCCCCTTGGTTCTCAGGAGTCAGTCATCACAGACTTTTTCCTCATAGATAGCTAATATAATGATTTGTTGAGGCTGATTACCTGTCCAACATATGTTTCCCAGCACTGGTCCTGTTGATTCTGCACATTATAGTTGTAGGAAATTGTCTTATTAGTGATGGTAGTGGGTATCAGGTAACTCTGAATTGTGCTATTTTGTTTCACTTGGATGCCAGGAATGGTTGGGGACCATTTGTCTTCCTCAGGAAATGCTCTGGTGGGGAGGAAGAAAAGAGAATCTACCCAGTTGCTTGCATTATTTTTAGCTTCAGCTTCCTGCAGGAAAGAAAACAGAGATTGCACACACCTGTGTCAATGAAATTCTGTTGTCAGGGATGTCTTTCCTTAAACAGATGACATCATTTGCCTATAGCATGAGAAACCCAAGTCATTTTGGCCAAGAATAGTGATTGGAAGGCTGGGGTGTGGTTCTTGTTCTCATACTTACTAGTTTACTATTTTAGCCTGAAGGGCTGTCACATGAAACAGACCTTAGACTCATTCCATTTGGTCTCAGAGACTGGAAATAGGGAGAATCTCTAGAAGCTGCAAAGTTGTAAGTTTGGGCTTGATGTCAGGAAACATTTATGAGAGCTGTTCAAAGTACAATGGTCTGCCTAGAAAGCTGGTGGCTTTCCATTCCCTTAAGGTCTTCAGGCAGGGGCTGTATGACTATTCATCAGGTATGTTATAGTGACGATTCATTTTGTCTATGGCTTAGAGTAGCTGGTCATTAGGATTCCTTCACAGTTCTCAAGTTCTGTGATTTGATGAGTTCCTTACACCAATGAAATCACAGGTCTGATGATAGACAGACAGATGGTAGATAGATAAGCATCTTATAAATACAGATGTTTATATGTCTATATGTGCCTTCATATGCACACATATGTATTTATATGTATGTATAATGAGAGGGAGAGAGTAAGAGAGAAAGAGATAATTGGATCAGACCCATGATTCCATTTTTTCTAGGTGTTCCTTCTATTGTTTCAAGGTCTTTTAAAAAATAATTTTCCCTTCTCCAATGCTAACTTGCTTTTAGATTAGTGCACAACTGCCAGGGGCCCCCAAGTTTGAGACCTGGGATGATGGACCCAATTCATCATATTCTAGGACAGCTCTGACTTCCAAGTGTTCTATGGTGCTGCTGAAGGGCATAGAATTATCCATCACCTTTTGCTGTATCAATGTAAGAGCAACTCATGTTTGAGATATATATTCTTTATTTTTTTTTAAGTGAGGCAATTGGGATTAAGTGACTTGCCCAGGGTCACACAGCTAGTAAGTATTAAGTGTCTGAGGCCGGATTTGAACTCAGGTACTCCTGACTCCAAGGCCGGTGCTCTATCCACTGTGCCACCTAGCTGCCCCTGAGATATATATTCTTCATAAATGTATCTTCCTCCCTCCCTCCTCTTCCTTCCTTCCTCCCTCCTTCTTTCTTTCTTTCTTTCTTTCTTTCTTTCTTTCTTTCTTTCTTTCTTTCTTTCTTTCTTTCTTTCTTTCTTTCTTTCTTTCTTTCTTTCTTTCTTTCTTTCTTTCTTTCTTTCTTTCTTCCTTTCTTCCTTTCTTCCTTTCTTCCTTTCTTCCTTTCTTCCTTTCTTCCTTTCTTCCTTTCTTCCTTTCTTCCTTTCTTCCTTTCTTCCTTTCTTCCTTTCTTCCTTTCTTCCTTTCTTCCTTTCTTCCTTTCTTCCTTTCTTCCTTTCTTCCTTTCTTCCTTCCTTCCTTCCTTCCTTTCTTTCTTCCTTCCTTCCTTTCTTTCTTTCTTTCTTTCTTTCTTTCTTTCTTTCTTTCTTTCTTTCTTTCTTTCTTTCTTTCTTTCTTTCTTTCTTTCTTTCTTTCTTTCTTTCTTTCTTTCTTTCTTTCTTTCTTTCTTTCTTTCTTTCTTTCTTTCTTTCTTTCTTTCTTTCTTTCTCCCCTCTCCCCCCTCCCCCCCCCCCTTGATTGTGTGGCTCTTATGTGTTAGGCAGGTATACTTCAGCATGTACAAACCTAATAGTAGTAGTCTTTCCTCGGTGTGTTTGAAAACACTGTCAAAGCATGCTGGAATACTCACAGCGATACTCATGCTGTTCACCTTGTCCAGAAGTGCAATGATCAAGCTGTACAGGTTTCCCAGATACAACACAAGGACCCTAAAAGCAACAAAGATGCAATAAGGAATTAGTCCATCACACTTTTGGTTGATGGGTCTGTACTGCAGAAATTAGAGAGAATTATAATCAACCTAGGATGATGGGAAGTTTTTGGGGTCAGGCTTCTGGGAATCTAGTCCTGGACTTGCCACACTAGCTGTGTGACCTTGAACACATAATTACGGTTCTTTCTTTGTAAAAAGCAGGGATTAGACTAGATCAGGTATCTTAAACCAAGGGCAGAGAACTCCTTGTAATCCCTTTCCCTCTGGAGGTATATTATGCTGCCTATTGTTCCTTTGTTCAGGTGAGTATGTGATCAGATTTGGAAACAGCAACAGATTTAGACAGCATAAGCCATTGTGTGCTTTAAACAGAACACCCTTTCTCCTTCCCTTACGACCAGTCGCTAGATGAATATAAGACAAGGTGTTAGGTATCACCTGTGGGCAGGGGAAAAGGTCAAAAAGATAAATAAAGCATAACCCCTTACCCCAAGGAGCTACGATCTAGTACAAAAGTATAAAGATGTCACTAAGCTTTTTTTCCTTACTGTTAAACAAAAGCAATAGTACCGAATGAACTAATTTGATTATTGTGAGGACAAATGAGATGACAAATTATATTCTCCTTAATGCCTCTTTTTGTTTTTTTCAGGGCAATGAGCATTAAGTGACTTGTCCAGGATCACACAGCCAGTCAGTGTCAAGTGTCTGAGGCAAGATTTGAACTCAGGTCCTCCTGAATCCAGGACTGGTGCTTTATCTACTATGCCACCTAGCCACCCCTTCCTTAATGCCTCTTAGTAAGGTGGGTAGGAAGGCATTTCCCTCTCAGATCAAGAGAGGATGGTGATATAGTCAAAAGGAAAATGAGCTTAGTCCCAGCTCTGTAATATGTGATAAAATAATGGGACTTGACAGATGCCCAGGAGCCCCCATCTGAAGTTTGATTTGGAATTTATTGAATTGGGTGTGTAAGGGGCTAAAATTCTACCTAGTTTGTCTAAAATCTAATGAGTGGTTGCCAATAAATTATAAGCTTTAGCAAGAGTTGGACTTTTAAGAATTTATTAAGGAGAATAAGAATTTGGTGAAGAGAAAGGCCTAGATTCATCTATCTATTAAAGGGAGAGAGAATTCCTAGCTCTGCTCTCCACCAGAGTCCACACCAAAGAGAGTGAGCCAGCGTGCCAGCCTCCCCCTTCTTCCTCCCACAAGCAAATGTCACTTCCTGACTCCAAAGAAAAGACACATGGTCCTGCCCTCAGAGGCCCTCTCCTCATGTTGGAGCTTTCCTACAGTAAGTCTCCAGCAGGTGGTGTCATTCCAATTGTTACAGGTGAGACTGAGAGACTGAGAACCTACTTAATGATGATTAAATCAGGACCACACGTGGCTGGCCCTGAGTAGGGTGTTCTCAGAAGCTGAACCTAGTTAAGGTTGATTAAACTGAGACCACAAGTGGCCAACCCTGAGTGGGGTGTGTTCTCAGAGGCTGTGGACTGCGACATCAACAGGAGACTGCTCTTGACCAATCAACTTGAAGAACCTTTCATTTTGGGGAGGACAGGAAGTAGGAAGCTGAGGCTGGCTGACAGGATCTTGGTCTTTTGGTTCAATACATCTACTTGGTGTCAGGACTTCACATTTTAGCCACTTTCCCCCCCCAAACTGGGGAGGACAGATTAGAACCCACACTTTTATATATATATATATATATATAAATTGGGGTTAAGTGACTTGCCTAGGGTCACACAGCTAGTAAGTGTTAAGTGTCTGAGGCCGGAATTGAACTCAGGTACTCCTGACTCCAGGGTTGGTGCTCTATCCACTGCGCCACCTAGCTGCCTCCACACTTAGAGTTTTAAATAACATAGGGTATAATTCCAAATTGCTCTCCAGAATGGTTAGATCAGTTTACAGCTCCACCAACAATGCATTAGTGTTCCAATTTTTCTACAGCTTCTCCAACATTTATTATTTTCCTTTTTTGTCATATTAGCCAATCTGATAGGTGTCAGATGGTACCCCAGAGTTGTTTTAATTTGCATTTCTCTAATCAATAGTGATTTAGAGCAATTTTTCATATAGCAATAGATAGTTTTGATTTCTTCATCAGAAAACTGCCTCTTTGTACCCTTTGACTATTTCTCAATTGGAGAATGACTTGGATTCTTATAAATTTGATTTAGTTCCCGATATATTTTAGAAACAAGGCCTTATCAGAAGTATTGGCTATAAAAATTGTTTCCCAGCTTTCTGCCTATTAATGTATTGCTTCTGTTAGTACAAAACCTTTTTAATTTAATGTAATCAAAATCATCCATTTTGCATTTCATAATATTTTAATCAACTAATTTATTATTTTAAAATTACTATTATTTTAAATTTTAAATTAATTTTAAAATGAACATACTGTTTAATTTTACTTAATTATTTTCTTATTAATTGATTAATTATTAATTAATACTTTAATTAATTAATAAATTTGGTAAGTCACCTAACTTCTCTGGACCTCAGTTTCTCACTGGCAAAATGAGGAGCTAGTTTAAGTAATCTCTAAGGTTTCTTCTAGCTCTAAAATTTCTAGAATATAGTCCACTTTATTTTGGCGATGCCATAATTGATGCCACAGAACAGATAATATCAGCTTCATGTCACGTTTATTTGGGACTGAGCATAGTTGTACCATACTTTCTATGCTAAGCTCTGGGGAAAGAATTTGCTCAAGGGGTTTACAAGTTTGCTGCATTTTAGTTCTTGTGGAAGGGGGACTACATACTCTAGCCACACAGAAAGTGACTACTGTACCTTGCCAGCTGGAATCGCAATGTTGTTCTTGGGTGGTACATCTCTAAAGCAGCCACAAGTTCAAAGGCAGAAGGAGCTATCATAGTAATCAGGGAAACTACCACACTGACCTACAGAAGAAGGAAAGTTCAGACTTAGAGGTTTAAAATCATCTTAAATATCTACATTTGTTACAATTTGGGGCATTAAGGGTCCCAGAATAGTTTGTACATTTAATACATAGTAAACAAATAATGTGAGTCATTCAGGATATCACATGATCTCTGAAATTAGAGTAAGAAACTCAAAATTATCAGAGATTATTTGATGTAGATAGTTAAAATAAAGGTAATAACACATGCATGCACTTGGATGATGGGAGAATTGACCTTCATTTTATGTGACTATACTACCCAATGCTTCTCAGACTGAGTATCTGGGGAAAATAAGATTTATACATTTAGATCTGGAAAAGACTTCAGACACCATGGAGCCCAGTGATGTCAATCTCAAATAGACAAAGGGGCCCTAAGCCATACATACAGATCCTTGCAGTTGCATATTGACTTAGAAAACTATATAATATAATCTATGTTCCATTGGATTTTTATTTATTGTGTTAAATAGTTCCCAATTACATATTAATCTGATTCTGACAGATTGGGGAATGTGAAGGCAGAAATGCAGCCCTGTGTAGATGATGCCCCATATCTATGTTGCTGATATTGGTGACAGATAGATCTGTCTCTCTAGATGCCTAGATAGATACCATTTAGATATTCCACTGGTAACTCAAACTCAACCTGTCCTCAAATGAGCTTACTGAATTCTCTTCAATAACATCCTTTTGATTTCACACAGAATTATGAAATCTCAGAGTTGAAAGGGCTCTCAAAGGCCATCTATATTTAAATAGGAATTCTCTACAATAATCAATAGCATTTATTAAGCAGTTACTGTGTATACCTAATTAGTGCTCACCCAACCTTTGCTTGATGATCTTCATGTGAGGTGGAAAATATTTTCTCCTGAGATAGCCCAGTCCATTTTTGAACAATTCTAATCATTAGGAAGTATTTTCTAGCAATGAACTGGAATCAGTCTCCCAGCAATTTCACCCATCCATTGCTCCTAGCTCTACCTTGAAGATCTAAGCAGAACAAGTCTAATGTCTCTTATGTGAAATAAAATTTCTGTTTATGCCATTGTCATTTGTTCTCTTAGTTTTTCCATGTTTGAAAACAGTGTTATGTTCTCTCTGCCTCTCTCTCTCCCCTTTTTTCTTTCCTCCCCTTCACTCATTCTCTCTCAAGTTATTTATATACAATAGGACTTAGATCAAGTTCCATTGATTCTACCTCTGTTAACTCTCCCATCTGCCCTCTCCACTGCTACTACCATAGTATAGATGCATGTTACCAGCAAAAGGGACTATTACAACAACATCTTAGTCTTTCCTCCTCAACTACTTGGCACCTCCAAACCTATTGCTACCAAGAAATCATCCTTATGCATAGATCTGGACATGTTACTCCTCTGCTCAAAATATGAAATGGCTCCCTATTATCTAATAAATAAAGTTCAAATTCTTTAACCTAGAATGCAAGGCCAGCCAGATGCCACTTATCTTCCCAGTGTTATCTCATGTTATCTCCATATAATCTTTCTTCCAGTCAAATTGTACTCCCTTTACCCTGTAGCTGTTGCTCCTATTTCCCACCTCCATGTCTTTGCTCATGCTGATACCTATACCAATGACAACCAGTTATATCTTATTCATCTTTACTTATTTAATCCTTATCTATTCTTTAAAGCCCAATTCAAACATAAACTGCATGAAGCCTTCCTTGATCTTTCCTCACTCTTCCCAGTCAGTAAGATCATTTCCTCTAGAATCTCATATAGCATCTAGTCTATAACCTTTTTATGAACTTGCTATATGTACATGTGTTATATCCCCTGTAGATTAAAATTCTATGAGGGCAGGGATTACACCTTGTTTTGGTCTTTAAATATCCACCACCATACAGAATGGCACTGTGAAAATAGTATATGTTTTAAAAATGCTGAATTGAACAATCAACTTATTGTCCTTTTTAGTAAGACCAAGGAAAAATGTGGAAAAATAAAGAAGATAAAGATGGTTCAATAATAATTCAAACTATGATTGATTCATTTTCTATATAATTTTATAACTTGTGTGTCCACTTTCGCTGAGAAGGGAAAAGGGAGAAAGATATCAAATAGACTTAATTTTGAGTTGTGAGTTTCCTGACAGAGATGTTGTTACCAGGGGAAATTATGGAATTTATTTTTAATGTCATAGAAAAAAATGTGTATAGATCTTCACTTAAATGGCATGGTCTCAATGTAGTCTTGACAGATTGGACTAAACAGATTGTCTCGAATTCCTTTTCTTTTTTCTCCCTTCCTTCCTTCCTTCCTTCCTTCCTTCCTTCCTTCCTTCCTTCCTTCCTTCCTTCCTTCCTTCCTTCCTTCCTTCCTTCCTTCCTTCCTTCCTTCCTTCCTTCCTTCCTTCCTTCCTTCCTTCCTCTCTCTCTCTCTCTCTCTCTCTCTCTTTCTTTCTTTCTTTCGCAGAGCAATGAGGGTTAAGTGACTTGCCCAGGGTCACACAGCTAGCAAGTGTCAAGTGTCTGAGGCCAGATTTGAACTCAGGTACTCCTGAATCCAAGGTTGGTGCTTTATCCACTGTGCCACCTAGCTGCCCCCTCAAATTCCTTTTTAATATCATAACTCACTTTGAAAAGCCATTCACTAGAAGGACTGTGACTATTATACTATTCCTAGAGAATTTTTGCCATTTTTATACTACACAATTCCAAAATATTGGAGTTGGAAGGGACCTGAGTTTTTAGCTCCTTCAGGAACCTGATTAATAAATTGTTGTTCCCATACACAGATCTGTAAAGTGAAAATCTTTCTGCTCTTCAGATCCCTGTGGGTAAACAAGTGATCTCTGGAGCTAAGGTGAAATTTGTTCTAGGGATATATGAAGTAGAAGAGGATCAATTTGAACTAGCATTTCCAAAGCCCTCTGTGGTTGAGAATAAAAGTCTGCTATTAAAATTTGAAGTGGGCAGTTGCTGGCTTACAGCCCTTGCATCATAAGCTTTAGAGAGTATGTGTATAATAAGCAACTCTTGGGTAGGGTGCGATGTGGGGCAGTTCTTAGGGATATTTCTGACCATACTTGGAAAAAAAAGTAGCACAGCTTCAGTGACTTTAAATCAATACTTGCAACAAGAAAACTGCAATGAGCTTTTTCAAAGGCACTCCTTGTTCAAATGGAGTTATAAGTAGCACCTCATTCTTTTCCCAAAGGGTCAGTTCCTCTTTGGTCCGCTCCAGCTTCTGTGACCGATCTACCACAAAGTAGATGAGATAAATGCTCCCGGCAAGTGATAGGAGTACTAGGATATTTGCAATGATCCGGAGACATATGGTCACTGCTCTGAAAAAAGAGAGAGAGAGAGATGAAAAAGAGTCACAAAATTTTCTCTGGAGGGTAGTTATTGCATAGACAGTGTATTTTAGGTCATAAAACACATTTAGTACAAATTGGATTTTCTGTTTGGAATAATAATTAGCCATTTAAAAAGTTCCTTATTTCTTAAGGAATATAAAATATAGATGGACATGTCCATGAAAGCTGCCAACAAGCATCCCTCTTGCCCTTCTTTGTGTTCCTCACTATGATGTGGTGATGGGGACTTCTGGATAGATATATGGATGAATATGTTAGTTCTTCACTTCCACAATGAGCTACACTCTCTTTCATGGTATTTTGCCTGGGGTATACACTGATACTAATGCATTATCCTTTATATACAAAACTGAATAGAGAGAAAGGAGAAAACTCAGAGCTTTCTAGCTGGCTGATAAAAGCTGAGTCCAGAGCAGTCTACTCTTGCTCAAGCCCAAAGCCAGGTCAGGAACTTGCAGAGCTCAGAGCAGGAGGGGAGCCATCAGATTTTCCCCTTTCTCAGACCATTTTGGGTGTTCTGAAAGCTTGCAGGTCTCTAGCCGGTCTCTGATTTTGCTCATTTGATGACTGAATGTGGCATACTGTGCTAAGGGAAAGGCACAGGATGTATTCTTCAAGTAGAATAGTAAAGAACTTATTCCTTCAGATGTCTTCAGAAGCTCATATTATCTCATGAGATTCTGGGACAAATTTTTCTGGCCTATATGTGAAGTATGGAAAGATATAGAATCTATCTGAATTCTACATTAGGCAAATTATCAATCTACTCAATACTATATCATAGAAAGATAATAGCAATGCAAAATAGAAAGAACACTGGTAAGAATGTCAGTGGAAATAAGGTACAGATGAGCTACTGATTTGAAAAAAAAATTGGAAATTCATGAGTGAGTTGTGTGAACACAAAGATGCAGTTTTAATACATACAGATTTTTGCTTTTCTTCTTCTCTTGTTCCTCCAAGATCGCCTCCTTCAAGAAAATATAAATTAAAAATAGCATTATGCAATAAAAACAAATCTTATTATCGTTAATAATATTTTCTTACTGCAAAGCTTATTTCTCTAAGTATTAAAATCTTTAGGTTGTGGTGACCTTACATGAAAAGTCCCCAGGGTCCTATGATATTTGAATTCCTCTCCCCCCAGCCACCTCATTTTGCAGTTTATATGCTTCCTTCATTCCTGTCAGGTCATCAGCTGTCACTTCAGTTGTCAGCATTCTGATTTTGAACTGTACCCTATTCCCCTTCCTTTCTGCCTTTCTGGTTTTCATGGACTGTTAATCAGATCACAGACTTTCAGAGTTGGAGGGCATCTCAGGGGCAATCTAGCCCCACATATACATGAATGAGAATGCCCTACAATATCCCCAACAAGTGTTCAGTCAGCTTTTGCTTTAAGACTGAAGTCTTAAAGTGGAGGGGAATCCTGTATTAGGACTTCTATAATGGTCAAGGATTTTCCCCTACAATAAGTTTAAATTTTCCTTTTTTGCATCTTCTAATCATTATTCCTAGTTCTGTCAAATAATGCATCCCTAAATCCTCTTCTCTACTTTTCACATAGCTCTGAAATTTTTGAAGATAAAAACATTCCCCTTTCTTTTCTCTGAGGTAAACACCCCCAGTTCCTATAAATTAAGCTACTCAGATAATCATCCTCGTTAGAGCTGTGTATAAAAGTAAAAAGGCTCCATGTAAGATCCTAAGGGGTTAACCTATTAATAAAGTGCATGAATTTTAGAGCTTGAATGTGATATCTTTAACTAGTCAGAGGTTCTTTTTACTTATTTCCACATTCTTAGCTGTATTCTGGATAGTTAAGGTTGGGCAGAAGGTCTCTGGATAAGAGAAGTAAAATACCTGTTCTTCCTGATCCTATTGTCCCTTATAATCCTCAAATACATTTCCTTTACCTTTTCTTTTTCCTTTCAGAATCTTTATCTTTCTTCAAAGCTCAGCTGTGTGAACCTCCTCCTGAAACTTTCTCTGATACCCCAACCCTGCATCTAATAGTGTCCTTTTCTCTTCAAAATACCTTTGTTTACTAGTCTGTGTGTGTGTGTGTGTGTGTGTGTGTGTGTGTGTGTGTGTGTGTGTATATATATATATTAGAATGTAAGCTTCTTGAGGGAAGGCACCATTTCACTTTTGTCTTTATATTCCCAGAGATCTAGCAAATAGAAGTCATTTAAACATTTGTTGAATAGAATTTACTTAAAATATCTTCAAAGGGTTGCCAACATTAGTTGTCAGTAATCAGTCAAATGAACAATACAAATATTGCTAATAATACCCCACTCATAGTTTGGCAGTATGATGGTTGGGTAAGGGAAGGTTCCTCTTGGTATGGTGGAATGAGCATTGGCCTATGCTGTGAGACAGCTAAAATCCTCTGAAGATTACTTTACAGATTTTGTGATTTCGGACAAGTTACTTAACTTCCCACAGCTCAGTTTCCTTATCTTAAAATGAGTAGATTGGACCAGATCCCTTCTGAGATACCTTATACTTCTAATTTGTCCTATGATTTTTCAATCCTAATACTTTAAGAGATGATGATGCTTAGACTAGAATTTACGATGTTAATTTTGTTAATTAAGATATTACAAATTGTAGAGGTTAGGCTACCACTGTTTCAGTGTGTGTGTTGTGTGTAGGGGGAGAGGTGGGATGGGCCGTATATTCTGAAGGAGGCTTAAAGCAGTTCCAAATAAATTTGCTGGGTAAACTCCCCAGAGGATCTCTCTATCCCCATACCCCATATTGGTTCAGCAGTTACATTGCTCACCCTGATACTATTCACGATGGCAGCAGCCTTGCTCTCTGCAGCCTCTGGGTTTCCTATGAGATAATCCCAAGCACAAAACACCCGCCAGCAAAATGTGTAGTTTTCATTGGATGCACTTGCAAGGCTCATTCTAGAATTCTTTGCCATTCTGTAAAATTCCACCAAAAAGACAGTGACAGACACCCCACCCCACATGGCTACCCAGTGCCAAACTTAAGTCTGATCTATTTTTTCATATAGAGCTCTATCTTGACAGAGAGCATTAAATATAGTCTCCCCCCCACCCCCAACAATCTGATAAATGAAGTAATGGACAGAGAGCTGATCTTAGAACTAGCAGGACTGGGGTTCAAGTCCCTGGGGCAAATACTGACTATGTGATGTTGGGCAAGGCCCTAAGCCTTTCAGTCCTCTAGACAAGACTTAAAGATTGTAAATCGCAGAGAAATTTCCAGTCTGTAATGAAATCACAGGATCTGTACCTATCTCAATTTTAATAAAATGATAATACCATTTTTTGAGAACAATTGTTTTCCAGCTTTCAGAACACTTTCACATACACAATCCCATCTGATCCTTCTAATAACTCTGAAGCAGGCAGAAGAGGTGTTTATCTTATTGAAAATTTTGAAAAAAATCATGAAGCTGAGAGATTAATGATTTTTCCCAAGGTTAAACAGTTAATAAAAATGGCTGACCTGGCCCTAGAATCCAGATTTCCTTCCATTACATCTATCTACTCTACTTTCTAATTTATTTCTCAATTTTTGTTATTTTTAATTCTATATTCAAATAAATAAATTTTAAATACCAAATAAAACAAGCACTTTCTTATACGCAATAGAACAGGAAAAGAGGATTATAAGTAAAACTTGATCTCTCTTAAATACCAATTGCCTTTCTTTGAAAATACACAATAAAAAAAGAAAATACACAATAAATTCAACAAGTAACTATCAAAGCTGCCCTGCTTGTCTGTAATTCTTCCTTGCCTTCTTTCTACTCATTAAAAAAAGCTTCATTAACCTTCTTTACTTTTATCTTTCTCTTTTTTTCTGGCTAACCTATTCTGATCCCTTTCTCCCTCCCATCTCCCCCTGCCCCCTGAAAACACTTAAAAAAGACAAAACCAGACTCTTGTAAGAACTGCACATGATCCAGAAAATGAATTTCTGCTTTGGCCACATCTGAAAACGATGAAATGAACTACAGCAAAGGTAAAAAAAGTCAGCCCCAACGACATGTTGCTATTTATTCACTTTGAATAATATCACCATTAGAAACCGGAAAAGGGGCAGTAGAATGGGCACAGACAGGTCAACCCTCTTTCTTTCTCTTCTTGACCATCTCCAAAGTCAGTAGTTCTATATTTTTCAGGCTCTTACATATAGCCATAGAATCTCAGAGCTGGAAGAAACTGCTGATATAACCTAGCCCACCTACCTCATTTTCTAGATAAGGAAAGTTAGGCGCAGAGTGGGAAAATAATTTACCCAAGGTTGCACGGCCAGTAAATTGGAACTAGAAGACAATTTTCCCATCAGTCTAATACCTTTTCACTACAGTATGTTGCCTTAATAGCCTATTTGATTCTTGGGATATATTAGACAGTAGATGTAGCCTTTGGCCCCAAGGAGCACATTAGAGTAGAAAAGACAGATTAATGTAATTAAAGGAGGCTGTCTTTCTTATATTTATGATGGAATTAATAAGCTCAAAAAGCAGAGTGTTAACCTTAAAGCCATCAGGTGCTTAATCAATTTTTGCTGAATTAAAGTCAATTGCCTCCTCTCTTGGAGGCAGAAGAGAGTTGGATTATCTGGTAGAAGCTGTGTGTGGCTATGTGCCAGAGGTTCAGATAGCCTGGGAAAATGTAAGCTCTCTGAACACTAGAACTTGATGTTTTTTTTCTTTGTATCTCCAGGGTCTAGCACAATGCCCATCACAAGGAGGTACTAATAAGTGCTTGTTAAATTAAATTACTGAATTATACTTGGATGTGTCAGAATTTGCTCTCTCCCAAGCATACTAAAACTTTTTTTTTTCTGAGTTCCATGAGATTCTCTGATGGTGAAGGGGCACAAGTGAAATAGAAAAATAATGTGGGAACTGAGTTCAAATCCATCTTTTTTTTCCACAGGGCAATAAGGTTTAAGTGACTTGCCCAGGGTCACACAGCTAGTAAGTGTCAAGTGTCTGAGGCCGGATCTGAACTCAGGTCCTCCTGAATCCAGGGCTGGTGCTTTATCCACTGTGCTACCTAGATGTCCCCTCAAATCCATTCTAAAACATTTACTAACTGTGTGACACTGGGCAATTCACTTAAACTGTTTGCCTTAGTTTCCTTTACTATAAAATGAAGATATTAAAAACATGTACCTCCCAGGTTTATTGCAAGAATTCATTGAAATGATATTTAAAAAGTGCTTAGCACAGTTACATGGTAGGTGCTTATTAAATGTTTGTTTGTTTCTTTCCTTCCTTCCTTCTTTCCTTCCTCCCTTCTTCCTTTTTTGCCATCTTTCTCCTCTCCACTCTCCACTCTCCTCTCCTCTTCTCTCCTCTCTTATTTTCGATAGTATAGGATATGACGTTAATGGATATCCCCATTCATAAGACTCTTAGAATGTATATCGTTGGGGTGCAGAGAATCTATTATATTTCTGGTAAGTTGTTTTTTATTCCACTTTACCAGCCAGATTGTACTTACTACCTACTCTCTTTAGAGCAAGGTTCTTGACTTTTTTTGCATCATCTTTGACTAGAATAACCTTAATATACCCTCTCAGAATAATGGTTTGTTGCCTGCCTTTTTAGTGGTAGGAATTATCAGATTTGATTTAGAGGTTAATCAAAATAAAGGTGTTACATTATTTCCCATTCAAGTTCATGAGCCTCCAGAAATTTACCCACAGACCCCTTAAGAACGTTTGCCTTAAAACCACAGGGTGATGGGCTAAAAGGCCAAAGTGGATAGGCCAGAAAAAGATGTGAGAACATTCACAACCTTACTTCTTTAACAGAATGATAAAGCTGTAAACAAACACTGCCATGCCAACCAGGAAGTAAGCCAAGGGCAGCCGGTAGCCTGCTTTGCCAATCTTCCTCTCCTTGCCATAGTAGCCATAAAACAAAACAGAGTACTTGAGATAGCCCTGCAAAGATAAGACCATTGACATCATCACTGACTTCTGGCTTCCCCAAACCTTCTGGTATTTACAAAGAAAGCTCCAGTGAGAATTATAAACTTTACCCCCAGGGACCAGACAGTGTCCAAGTCTTGTGCTGAAGCAACATGGTCCTTGGGAATAGTTTTTCTGATGGTGCTTCCAAAGGGCTGCCCTGCAATCAACTGAAGAGAAAAGAAAGATTAATGCCATAAATAAAATATCTATTCTAGAGGAATATGGGGAGAAGAGGGAGTAGGGGAAAATGAACTGAATGGCCTGAGAGAGGGACCTTGCATCGGCACCTGGCACCATCACTATTGGAGTATACATCACAATATCTAACATACAGTTGGTGTTCATTTTATATCTGGCATAAGAAATGATCTTTGGATGTTAACTTAGAGCTGAAAGGGACCACAGAAGGCATTGAGCTCATTTTACAGATGAGGAAGCTAAGGGAGTTCCTGACAGGTTAAGTGATTTACCAGATTCACACAGCTGGTAAGTATCTGAAGAGGGATTTAAACCCAGGTCTTCCTCATTCAAAGTCCAATACTCTATACTCTGAAAAAGTTTAGAGGTAATCTCTGTTCAAATAATGGCTTCAAAAAGCAGAAGAAAAAAGATTTCTACCTTTTGTATATATTTCAGATTGTACCTAGAGGATATGCTAGATCTCTCCTAAATGAATATACCATATGGGGCATCCCAAAAGTCTTAGTGTGGTTGCTAAGTGCAGTCAGCAGACATAGAATGTGTTCTCTAGATACAATGTGAAATAATAATCCCATTAATAAACTATTGATAGCTTAAAACTGCACTAAGACTTTGGGGACAGCCTTATACAGTTCAATACAAAAGAAAAGTCTCCTATGCCATCACATACATGTATAGACACTTAATTAAAGGGTTTTTTTAATTGTCAACTAAAACAGGCATGCATTTTCTCCAAAGGTTTAGCCAAATTTTTGACTGTATAGCTCTAGTCTGCAATAGATTATGATTTGCAAAAGCCTTTCTGTTTCCGTCTTAAACTTCCATTATGTCTTCAATGTACATGTAGATTATTCTCGAAATTTTTGTAGACATGAGAAAGTAGGCATATGTATAGGTAATTGGCATTTTTGTTGCCTATTTTGGGGAAAATATAAACCAAAAAGATAAAGAATGCCTATTGTCTGGACTAGAATTGTCAAACCCATAGCCCACAACATTTTATAGTACATCCTGAACTAGATTAATATGTAATTGGGAATTATTAAATGAAATAAATAATGAATGAAATAATATTACATTTAAAAAATAATTCAATATGCAGTGGCCCTGTTTCCATTTGAGTTTGATGCCATTGCTCCAGTCTATGGTAGGCAGTTGGATAGACAACTCAAAGAGCTAGTCCATTGTTGTATATATCCTTGAACAGATACTGAAAATGGACAGTGATCTGGGACTGGGGCTGAATAGATCAGTCAGGATTGCCTTTGGAAAATTTCAGTGCTTTTCATGACTCTGAATAGTTGCAATTTTTAACAACAATATTCCTCTAACAATACTGTATAGCTGAAAGTTATGGCATGGTCTAGTCTCTAAAGAACTGTGGCTGAAGGTCATCTGAAGTATGAGAGTCTGATAATGTATTAAGCAGGCTATAACATAGTGCAATGAAGAACTGTGGAGGCAAAGCCTTATAAAGGATGCTTTCAGAGTGATGTATGACTGGGAAAAAAGTTGGGCTGGTCACATTGAGAGAGGGAAAGAAATCTAGCTCTTGGCCCATTTGCTCCATTGGCATCTATACAGTGACAACAGATTTTGAGGAAGGTGTTCTAGATCATAGGGTGGACTTTTTGTGATGTATTTATGGGAAGACCTGGACAATGGTTGGAGAGAAAGAGCAGGCATGGATAGAGTCTGACTTTTATTGTTGGAGGGAATATACAAACATATGGATTTCCCAGCTCCATAAACATATCAAAGTACCCATATCCTGCATTTATATTACCCAAAGCCTACTACAATGTAATACACATAAAAGGAGCAGGAGATACCTGTATCAACATTTTGGAGAATTCATGAAGAGCGTATAATGTGGTGACTATGCTTCATAAAGAGGAAAGAATATATCTAGGAAATTATACCTAGAAACTTAACTTCTCTATGCAGAAATACCAATGCTAAGAAAAAATGGTCACAAAATTAACTTAATCAGCTCAACCTTTGACTGAACACTCAGAATACAAGAGTTTTGATTGGAGTGAGATAGGAGCTTAATTAAAAAGTAAAAGAGCAAAAAAAGAAGCTAACCTAGTTTTATACTAATCTGATTTATTTCTAGGGCAGTTGGTAGATTGAAAGGAAGTCAGAGATGCACTTGATCTTGTGCTAGGAAAGATTTTAAATTTGTCCAAATGCTATACTCATTAATTGATGGAAAATTTTGTGTCAACCACTCAATGCTAGGTAAGGGCGATGATGTTTGCTTATTAGCCCTTGAAGAGTTGTTATCAATGGAAGGAGGTCAACTTGGAAGGACATATGAATAGTGCTATATTGGGTTTGATAGTGGCATGATTGTTAGTGGACATGGGCTAGAGACCAGCATTATCACTAAATGGGCAGAGATGCTATTTAGCAATGAATTGGGTTTCAAATTGTGATACTAATTCAGTCTTTAAATTATCCCCCACCATCTTCCATGACCGAAAAATGTAACCTCCTTTTCTCTTTCTCTAAATGCCATATGTTTCTTTTCTTTTCTTTTTTCATGATGGTCCTTACCTCTGGAAGAACAATAAAAGCACCAGTCATTATGGTAAGCACGATGTTAATTCCAAACAGCCATCTCAAAAAGATAAAATAGGAGGCAACACCAGATCCAAAATGACCTTAGGAGACAGAAGGATACATGAACAGCTCACTTTTGACTCCTACCACAAGGTGGTAGGCTTCTGTGATCAAGGTGGGAGAGAATTTCACGATCAAGGAGAAGGTCAACTGGCATGCAGCCCCTGGGAGATGAAGTGGACCAAAGCTTCCTACTTTAAATAATTAGGTGCTACTCTCAGAGTTATTTTCAAGCTGCAGAAAGTCTGTCAGCACCATGTCAACTTTAAGGAAATGTTCCAGTGGTCTGCTCTAGTTAGGACTCTGCCAGCTCCATTGGCTATATCCCTGCTACCTGCTGCTGGTTCTATCTGATACTGCTTCCTTTCATACCTCCAATTCTACTTAGTGTTGTCCATCAGATTACCCTAACCATGTGCTCTGTCTGCAAGTTGGACATTCCATTGCTGCTCACTAGGGGGGTCTCCTATATAATAACTATCTACCTGTTTACTACTACTACTACTACTACTACTACTACTACCATTTATTCATTTATTTATCTTGTTTATTTATTTTTTTGTGGGGCAATAAGGGTTAAGTGACTTGCCCAGGGTCACATAGCTAGTAAGTGTCAAGTGTCTGAGGCTGGATTTGAACTCAAGTCCTTCTGAATCTAGGGCCAGTGCTTTATCCACTGTGTCACCTAGCTGCCCCTATTATTATTATTTTTTAATGGATCAATCACTCCTGAATTCCCACTACCATCTATTTACTTGTCTAGAACATCTTCTTTTTTTTGTAGAACTTTCTAACAAATGTTGCTGGAACCTTCCTGATCACTTGTCCCATCCTGGTGGATAAATCTTATCTATTGAGTTTTGTTAATGACAGCAGGTGCCTAGTTTTGTTTCCCTATACCTTTTTTTTTGGCAGTTCTAACCCTTTAGCCCTCTTCTGATGCCCAGTATACTGATCTTTTTCTATTATATGTAAAGAAGGCTGATTAAGGCAGTTCCCTGATCAACTTGAGGGAATTATGATTTGATAAGCTTGTTTAGAATTTTGATTAAGTATTCCTAAGTAGGATATGGATATATCCATCAATGACCTCAATGGAGAAGGAGATCTGGGGACACTGAGAAGTCAGGGGGTATATCTATTGGGACATTCCCATTAATGATTCTTTGAGGAAAAGGATGCCTTAAGTTTTGTGTATTATGGATATTGCTGTTGGTTTGGAAACATCCCAATTGTGTTAAGCCTAAAAAGGAAGGGACTTCAGACAGCCCTTTTGAGAGAGATCCTGAGAGAGCTGAGAAAGTTTAGAGTGCAGAAACTTAAGAGTGTACTTGAGTCCTGAGGGAAGGGGAAGGAGGGACCTTGTATATGTGTATATGTTCCCCACTCCCCTGGCGTCACAAATAGCAGTATTGGAGTAGAGCACCTAAAGTCATTTTGGTACCTAAGCAGACAAGAAATAAAAATCAATGAGATATATAAATAAGCTAAATTCTGAAGATCCTACAGGGAATGCTGGGCGGGAGCCCATTTGGGGGCACCTCTATGACTGAATCCATCATATGTAACTCAGAGACTGGGTTCTGGGCCACAAGATAAACAATTGGAGAACAGGAATGATGTAGCTTAGATAAAAATTAATATTTAAAAAAGACATAGCATTTTCACTGTGCTTTGGACAGGTGATATCTACAGTATTTTGTTCATTTTGGGGAGCCAAATTTAAAAAAATGAGACCATCTCTGGACAAGCATGATCAGGGTAGTGAAGGGGTTTGAAACAATCTCATGTGAGGAACAATTGAAAAAATAGAAAATGTTTAGTCTTAAAGATGACTTTAAGGAAATGTGCATTTGTCTTCAAATATTAGGTTATGAATGTCTACATCCTTATGATTTTGGAAGGTTGAAACATTGTTGATTTTATCATTCCTCTGACTGTTTAAAAGTAGAATGGGGGGCAGCTATGTGGCACAGTGGATGAAGCACCAGCCCTGGATTCAGGAGGATCTGAGTTCAAATCCAGCCTCAAACACTTGATACATACTAGCTGTGTGACCCTGGGCAATTCACTTAACCCGCATTGACCTGAAAAAAAGAAAGAAAGAAAGGGAAAAAAAGAAAAGTAGAATGGGCTGCTTCAGGATTTAGTGGGTTTTCCCCTTCTTGGAAGTATTCAATCAAGGACTGAATGGCCACTATTTAGTTATGTTTGTAGAGAGATTCTTTTTCAGACATAGGTTGAACAAGATGGCTTTGGAGGCCCTTCCAACTCTAAGATTTTATGATCTTATGATGCTGGGACTCTTACATAGAATAAAAATTAGACTTATTATTATTTTTAAAATTTCATAGGGCAGAGCTAGAGCCAGTGATTAAAAGTAACAGGAAGGCAGATTTAGCTCAACATGTGAAAGGACTGCCCCCAAATTGGAGCTATCCAAAAATGGAATATGCAGCATGCTTAAGTAATTGAGGCAGTGAGGTGGTGCTTAATAAATTCCTTTCCTTTCCTTTCTTCCTTGCTTGTTTCCTTCCTTACTCCTTTTCTTCTTTCTTTCCTCCTTTCCTTCCTTCTTTTCCTTTCACCTTCTCTCTCTTTCTCAGTAAGGAAACTCACTCTATCAATGCAGATCAACAATTGTTCTGCTGTTTCAAGTCTTAGATTCCTATGACACTGAAGTGTCACACAACACATATATTTTAGAGATGGTACCTGAACTCAGCACTCATATTATACAGTAAGGACAATGGCAGAGCAGGTCATGCGTATGGGGCCACTCTTCTCTGGCCACAGTGTTCCTTCAGTTCTAGGCAGCCAACTCATGTAGGAAAGGGAACTTTGACATCATCTAGCTCCAAATCCTAATTTTATATAGATTACCAGAAAAAAAATGCTAGTGAGAAATTAAGTGACTTGTTAAAGGCCACACTGGTAGTAAGTAGGAGAGCTAGTTCCTCTGACTTCAAATCCAGTGTCCTTTCCATTATGCCATTATGGAAAACTGCCAGTCATACTCAACCCTACTTCTCTAAAACATTGTGAGGAAGGTGCTTTGTAAATGTTAAAGTGCTATGGGAATGGGAATATTGTGACCCTCATTATTATCTGATGCAATTTAAAGGGAGCGAGAGTTAAAACTAGGTTGGAGCAATGGAACTTTGGGCCAAGGTGCAATAGGAGAAGGCATGCTACCTTCCTTCAGTGATTCTTTAGTCTGCCATTCTTGTTCCTTATGGTGCTCTACTGCTTTCTTTTCTTTTCTGCCATTGGCCTGTCTCTCTCAGGTCTTATCCCCATGGTACATGTCTCCTAGGTTGTGCCTTTAGGATCTCCTGCCTGTTGCTTATATCCCTGCCCCTAGGGAATAGTAGGGTCTGGGACCATTGGTGATTTTATCAGATGCTGAAAAACTATCCTTTGTGTTATTATGCCCAAGCTGAATTCTCCTCTGGAGAAAGAAGTGCTAGTTGTAGTGCTATGGTTAGAGTTTAATGCTAAATTCCTTTATAACTTTTCTGTGAAATTGCTCAAGTTCCTGTTCTCAAAAAATACATTAAAAATAGTGCTTGAATTTTGTAATATTTCCACTATCCCTACAGATTTGGGCCTCACAACACCACAACCCTTTTAGGCCATAACTATAGGTATTATATCTATTTTACATGAGAGAACTGAGACTCAGGGACATTGAATGGCTTTTCCATGGTCATATAGTTAGTAAGTATCAGAGGCAGGATTTGAACCCATATCTTCCTGACTCTAAGACTAATAATT
The DNA here is from genome assembly GCF_019393635.1 of Dromiciops gliroides. NCBI lineage: Eukaryota > Metazoa > Chordata > Mammalia > Microbiotheria > Microbiotheriidae > Dromiciops > Dromiciops gliroides. Next base: position 117,115,062 of record NC_057862.1, on the reverse strand, counting down.
GGTTCACCATGCAAACATTACTTTGGAAAAGGATGATAAGCTAATGACCAACTGATGCAATGGCGGATCATAATTTCAGAGGCCCAACAAGGAAGTATGGTATCCATATATTTTCAGAGAAATGATAGATTCAAGATGTGCATCAAGACATATGTTTTTGGATATAGCCAATGTAGGAATTTGTTTTTGCTTGTCTAGACATATTTGTTGCAAAGGTTTTATTTTTTCCCCTTTTTCACTTTGAGGGATGTGAGAGAGAAAAATATATATGTTGATTAATTTTAAAAAATAAGAAGAAAAGGATGACACAATTTTTCTGTGTATTCAAAGGCCTTCTAGAAGAGAACATTGGAGATAAAGTCTGCCAATGTTCCCTATCTCTCCTCAGATTACAAATACTTACTTTCTATTTTCTTTATTCTCATTTCCCATGGAATGAAGATGACCACAAAGTTGTAGGCAAGTCGGACAAATTTCCTCCAGAGCTAAAGAAAAATGGAGAGGAAGAAGAGAGTGTCACTTTCACGAATAAAGCAGCATGCAGAAGATCTAGGCATCATGTTATCCGGGCATCACATATCCAAGTGCATGGCCAGATAATTATAAAAGAGGAGAAGGAATTTAGGAAAATGTTCTCGGAAGTATATTTGTACTGGGGGTAAGGAGGCAGGGATTTCCTGCCATTAGACATCTTCCTCTGGAATGTTCAACATGACCCTGGTAATCCTTGAACCATTATGGAATTGGAGCAGTTATTCTCTCCCTTTTCTGAGGAACTGTGGGGTCTGTCACAGACTACTTCAACACTTAGGAGCATCCTAAATGATTCAGAGAATAACATGCAGATATATAGCTCATTAATTACAGAAAGCTATAAGAAATTTCAACATTTCCCAAATGTTAGTGAGAACCAGCTTTCCTGTAGTTTCATCATCTTATTGTTTCTTCATTCGATATTTGGGTTTATATTCACAGAACTGCCAAGCTACAAAAGTTCTTAAAGATCACCTGTCCAAAGGTATCAAAATTGTAACCCATGGGCTTCAAGTGGTCCAAACAGCTCCCAGGTGAAGAGGAACCAAATAAAAATGTCATTGGGAAATGTTTAATAAAATAAAAACACAAACCACATTTATCTGTGGTTTTCTAAGGAAATGTGAGGCCCATAGGGAACTGTTTTTATTTGAGTTTAACACTACTACTCTAGTCCAATCTCTTTGTTCTTATAGATGAAGAAACTAATGGCCAATTAATTCAATCAATCAATTGACACTTATTAAGAGCTTACTATGTAGTAGATAGCAGAAAGCTTGCCTCAAAGCTAGAAAGACTGGATTCCAGTACTGACTCTGATATCCTTGCTGTATAGTCTTGGGAAAGTCACAAACTCTCAGTCTTCTAGGCAGCAAACTGAATACAATCTACAGAGAAGGTACTGTTCTACATTAGGAGACATACTTCCTGTGCCAAAGATGTAACAATTGTAGTCCCTATCTCCACTCCCTACTATGTGCCAGTAATTGAGCTTTGTGCTGGTGATACAAAGATAAAACCTACCCAAGTTCCCAAGGAAGAACTTTAACTGTAATCCAATTATCTTGATTTTAAATTCTCCTTCCTCTATAGCATATAATCTCACAACATCCTTTCCAGCAAGATATGACATATCAGGTGGCAGCTAAGTGATTCAGTGGATAAAGCACTGGCCCTGGAGCCAGGAGTACCTGAGTTCAAATACAACCTCAGACACTTGACACTTACTAGCTATATGACCCTGGGCAAGTCACTTAACCCTTATTGCCCTACAAAAAAGATATGACATACCATCCATCCTTCAAATATATATTTAACACTTACTATGTGGAGGGCCCTATGGCAGACATCATTACATATAAAATTAGTCAGTTAGGGACTCACCTTTAACATGCTTATAATCTTGCTGGGAAACACAGTTTTGATTCTGAAGGAATCTTATAAATCATCTAGTTTGACTAATATTATATAATATTATAGATGAATAAAACTCTAAGAGACTTGTTCAAGGTCAGGGTTAGGGGGCAGCTAGGTGGTGCAGTGGATAAAGCACTGGCCCTGGATTCAGGAGGACATGAGTTCCAATCCAGCCTCAGACACTTGAAACTTACTATCTGTGTGACCCTGGGCAAGTCACTTAACCCTCATTGCCCCACAAAAAAGTCAGGGTTAGTGGCAGAGTCTAGTCTAAAACAGAGGTCTCCAGTTTTATTTCTATGATATTACAATGGCTTCTATAAAGGGAAGTAAGAGGTATGTACAAATAACACATATATTTCAATGCTCCTAGGACCTGTGATTTTATCTGCTTGCATACATCTTCAATAGATGCAGATTGCAAATCTATTACTTTGTAGATGTTCTTTCAGCCATAGCTAAAAAATAAATTACCCTTCAATCAATGTGATGAGCCTATCTAGACTTAATGAGGGTGGTTCTTGGACAGCCAAGTCTGCATTTGAAGCCATTCCAGATTATTAGAATCTATCTCTATAGCCTCTAAGACCCCTCAGTCACCCCTGTACTGTGATGAGGTTTTGGGGAAGACTTCAGTGTAGGACACTGATCATAATTCCCATTTATCTAGTGCTTTAAAAACCTTTGTGTGATTGGGACATGTAAGTAAAATTGTCCTCATTTTATAGGTGAGGAAATTGAGGCTCAGAGAGTAGAAGTGATTTGCTTAAAAAGACATGGTTCCCAAGTATCAAAACTGAGTGTAAATCTATTCTTCAACCCGACAATTTTTTTTCTTCTATGCTACCTACCACTGCTGCCACTGCTTCATCCTCCAAACCAGTCCACCACAGGCCATGTCTGGGAGTAGCCAAACAACTCAGAGCTATACATCCTGGGACAAAACAGCTTTATCTTTACCCTGACCATTTTGCCCTGATACCTGACCTCTGCTTGCACCTCTTATAATCAGAGAACTATAATCAGATTCACACTACCATTGCCTTATGAAAGAGTATGCCAGTTATCTTCCTTATAGGTTCCATTCACCATCTATGTGACTTCTCAGACCATAACTCCATTTATTTGTTCATTCGTTTGTTCGTTCATTCGTTTGTTCACTTGTTTGTTTGTTCGTTCATTCCTTTTATTTTGCCTTCAATAATCCCCTTCAAAGCATTAAGCACCACCTTTCCTCCCACCCTCCTCAATGCACAGTCCAGGTTGGGCCTTGTCTCCTTCCCTTCCTGGGTCCCTAGGTCTACATATAGTGCTGTTTAGAAACAGCAGTTTATTACAAGAGTTGTAACAACCATAAACAACGTGCTTTAGGATTGGGAGAAGCAGTTAAGCAGAGAGAGACACAATCAGGAAAGACTTCAAGGAAGAGGTGGTATTTAGGTAGGTTTTGGTAGATTGTTAAGATTTTGTTAGGTACAGATGGGATTTAGCTATACTTTTTATTAAGAGAAAATTGTCAGTTGTAACTCAAACCTCTTATAATGTTGCTTTCAAGTCGTAGAAATATAGTGTAGCAGAAATTGAACTGAACAGTCAGAATCACAGATTTCTAGTCCCAGCTTTGCAATAACTGGTTGTGTGACCTTGGAAAAGTCATTTCATCTATCTGGGACTCGATTCATTCATTGGTAAAATGGAAGGAGAAAATAGCTATGGTAGACACTTTATGGTATCCTCCAGACTTGAATTTTTGAGATAATGTTTATTTTGAGATTTTTTTTTGTTTTGCCATTTTACAGCACAGCTTTTTTATCTCAAGAAATGTGGTGAAATAGTAAAACAAAAATATCTCACAATAAAAATCTTAAGGAAGCTATGTGCTGCAATTCTGTGCTCCTGTCCTAATAACCCTGCCAATCATAGGAAAGAGAGCATGGGATTTGTGATCAGAAAGCTTGTATTTTATTCATAGCATTACCACTTACTACCTCTGTGTTCTTGAGCTACACTTCATTGGACATCAGATTTCTCACCAGTGAAATGATTGAGGAGGAATAAATCATTGCTGGGATCCCTTCAAAGCCCAGTGATCCTATACTTTGTGATTCCCTGGGATGTCAGCAAACCAGGGTAGGAAATTAGTAGTCTAATATTTTGTAATTGGATTAGGCTTTGAAATATTACCCTTAGGTTAGAATATCAAAAGATCCCTTGATCCTTTGTTTTATAGATTAGACAATAATTTACATAGAGCCATCTTTCCTAAAGTTGTCAGAGTCTTTAGGAGAGACTGATAACTCCCAAGTTAAATATAGCTGAGATTATGATTAATATTATTACAGATCAGATAGAAGATCTCATTTCAAACTCTTACTCTGGCCAGAGCTATAAGTTATCAGCTATAAGTTATCAGGTGCTTGCCACTGGGCAAGCAGCACAAAATGTGCCTGGGCCAAAATGCACCAAACACTTGTCAAATTTACTTTTTTTTTTTTTTTGGCTGGGCAATTGGGGTTAAGTGACTTGCCAGGGTCACACAGCTAGTAAGTGTTAAGTGTCTGAGACCGGATTGGAACTCAGGTCCTCCTGAACCCAGGGCTGGTGCTCTATCCACTGCACCACCTAGCTGCCCCTCAAATTTACTTTTTAAAGACAAATTTCTTTGGAAGGATGAGGGAAAGACCCTAGTCTTATTTGAGGAAGACAGAGAACCCAAAAGGATTTTGCTGCCAAGACTTCCAAGGGGAGGTGATCTGGGTAGGGACTGTACTGGGGGTGTTGCTACTAAGAGAGGAAATTCCATCTCATTTCTTCCCATTTTAACTAATCCTTCTTATTATTTAGGTGCTAAACTCTGTTCTTTCTAGTGGCTGAAGGACGACAAGTACTGATAGAACTCCAAAAGTTTCAGCTTCTTAGAGCAAAATCCCAGACTTCCTGTCCTGGTTGAAGCAGTTTAGCTCTGTGATTTGGGGTAAATGCCTAAACCTTACTGAACCCCAGTTTTCTCATCTATAAATAATAGTCATAGTGATAACTGTACTACCTGACATGGTTGTTGTGGTCATATTGTACATCTGTGTATATTTATATATTTATTATACATATGTACATATGTATTTATGTATATCATTATATATGTATATCTATTTGTTGCATATGTATTTATGCATATTTATATATGCATGCTGATGAAATTGCAAAAATATAAAAGCCAGTTCTTATTAAGATTGCCAAGCATGTAACAGACTTTTTCCAAGAATACTTTGTTTATTGCTTCAAGGGTCCTTTCTTTTGGCTTCAATTATCCCTTGTTATTGAGTGATTTCCATCTTTCTCTAGAATTCAATGAGTCAACTGTGTGATGTGGCAACTTAAAAAAAATCAAAATGAAAAACTGACATAATCTTAGTGTGCATTAATAAGAAAACACTATTGAAAACACAGGAGGCAACAGGGCTCTGCTCTCTGTGTGGGAAGGAAGGGCACATCTGGAGTATTGGGTCCAGTTTCAAGAACCACATTTTGGCAAGGACATTGACAATCAAGAATATGTCTAGAAAAAAGTAACCAAGATGATGAAGTCACCAAAAACCTTGTCATGCAAAGATTGAAGGAATTGCAAATGTTCTGCCTAGAAAAGTGAAGATGGTGGTGGTGGTGGGGGGATCAGGTTGGGGAGGGGTGGGGGATGGGTGTGGGGGGAGGTATTGGTTGGGTAGAGGACAGGGTGTGGTCTTTGTCTTAAAATATATATATATATAATGTGGAAGAGGTGTTAGAATTATTCTGCTTGACCCCAGAGGGCAGAATTAGTAGTAATGGATTAGAAGTTACTGAGAAGTCAATTTAAATCTTATTTTAAAACAACAAAAATCAAAAGAAATAAAAAAAAAACCCACCCCAAACCCTTCCCTATCACTAGAGCAGTCAAAAGTGTAATGGGCTGCTTTGGGAGGTGGCTGATATCCATTCACTGGAAGTTTGTAAACAAAGCTTGAATGATGACCGGGAGGTGATGGATTCCTGGTTAAATATTGGTTAGACCTGATAACTTTTGAGGTCCTTTCCAGCTCTGATATTCTGTGATTCTATGGTCATTACCAGTCTCCATTCATCATTGTCAATCTTGTATTTCCAATGGTCTACTGGACAATTGTATTTGAATATTCTTTTCTCATTTCAAACCTATGTGCAAACTTAATGTAATCTTCCTCTGCTCCCTAACAAACTCTAAAACCCCCAAGTTTTCCTATTGGAGTGCCTTTTTTCTTTCAATGGCACTGCCATATCCTCAGTCACTCAGGTTTGAAACATTTTGATCATTTTATACTATTCCTTTCCTTTTTCCCTTCCCCAGTTCTTCCTGTGTAATCTCTCTGTCTCTTATCCATCCCCTCTCCCCTTTATCTCTGAAATGGAGCAGTGGAAGCAGTGCTCTAGAATAGTAGAATGTTAGAGCTGACAGGGGACTTTAGGTATTATCTAGTTCCCCCTCATTTAGGATGAGAGGGAACTGAGGATGGCAGACAATAAATGACATACCTTTAGAGATCAACTTGTCAAACATTCCAAGACTACTACTAGAGCTAGAAGATACCCAAGGAGCTACCTGGTTCAACCTCTACCTTAGCAAGATTCCCCTTTGCAAGTCCATAGGCAGTCATCTATCCTTTGCTTGAAAATGTATATCTAGTGAGGGGGAACCCAATATATCTCAAAGCAGACCATTCCATTTTTTGTAATGCTCTAAATATTAGAAATATTTTCTTTATGCAGGGCTTAAATTCACCTCTCTGTAGCTTGTATCCATTTGTTCCCATTTCTCTTTAGGGGGCCAGGTACAATGAATCTAATCCCTTTCCCCAAAGGCAGTCCTTTAAATATTTGAAGACAACAACAATCACCAGTTCTCCCTATGTTGTTCTCTGCTACAGGGTGAACACCTCCAGTTCCTTCAAACAGTGTTCTGATTGTATGGTCTAAAGCCTTTTGCATCTGGATATTCTTTAGTTTGTCAATATCTTTGTTTTTTAAATTGGGAATTTAGAAGTGACCATCATGCTCCAGATGGAGTCTCACCAGGGCTGAGTACCATGAGACTATCAATTTCTTCTTCATGGTTACTGCCTTTTTAAATATAGCCTAAATATACTAGCTTTTGGTACAACATCACTGTTGACTCATCCTGAGCATGGGGTTGAGATCTTTTCCATTTATACTATTGTCAAGTTATACTAGCTTCACTTTGTGATTGTGAAGTTGGTGACTTTTTGAACCTATTATTGGAGTTTACATTTATCTTGAATATATTTTACTTTATTCATTTTGGCCCATTCTTCTAACCTATTGAGATCTTTTGGATTCTGACTACCATCCTTTTAAATTTTTAGTTCAGAGATCTAGGATTGGGTTCTATCTCTGTTACTAATTAGTTATATAACCCTAGACAAGTCATTTCACCTCTCCGAGTCTCATTTTCTCATTTGTAAATGGGGACAATAGTTCTACTACTGCATATTGATAAAAAGGAACAAATTAATTACGTTTTCTCATCAATTTTCTCTCAATTTCAGATAATTAGTATTTGGATTTTAATCCTGAGAAATATAATAATTTTCTAGCTTTGAATGAACTAATAGGAAAAAATAACTTCAATAGGATTTTTTTCCACTTGAGCTTCTGGAAGAGGTTCAACTCATTATGAAACAGGAGTGTGAAGATTCTATTTGGAGGTCCATGTTGCCAAGCAATTTAGTCTGAGGCTTCATCAGTTTAGCAAAATCAGAGATTGTGTCAGATAAACTCATGCCTCCTGGGTTGACATATGATAAACATGTATAGATTATATAAAAGTACTTAATAATAATAATGATAAATACAAATAAAATTATTATTTGCTATTATTCCTAAAATCCAGTCCTGCTCATGTCATTACTCTACTCAAAATTTTTTCAATAAATCAACATTTCCTTGAGGATAAAGTACACACTGCTCATTCTAGCATTTATAGAACTTCATATTGTGGTTCCGACCTACCTTTCCAGATGTGTTTCATATAATCTCCTTTCATGAACTCTGTTACAAACACAGTGACTTAGTGACTGCTCTCTAAAGTCTAAAAACCATCTCCCATTTCCATGTATTTGTACAGGCTGTCCCTCATGCTTGGAACATCTGCTATCCTCACTTCCACTTAGAATTCCCACTTTCTTTTAAGACTCATCTCATGTGCCACTTATACAAATACTTTCTGGATTCCCCTCTAACCCTCCCACCCCATTTTTACTGCTTCATCCCTTCTCAAAAATATCTTGTATTTACTTTCTGACATGCAGGTTGTGTTCATGGAGCAATCATAGAGTGTGAGCCAGAAATGCCAGCACAGGGGGCATTGTCATTGACCCTTATCTTTCCCTCATAGAATATGTGCTGATTGTGAGGTTTGGCCCATTATCCATGCATACCTATGATTGTAGTGAAAGTAGCGTTTCCACAACCTTCATTTTGACTTTGCAGTTTTATTCAAAATTAAGATCAAGGGCTATCTCCTACCAGAGGCAATCTTGGGTTCAGTTATCCAGCTTATCCCCAGTGGGGAGGTTTACAGATTGAGAACCACCTACCATTTCTGTTCCCATGTCTCTCTCCAGCTCTGACACCTGGCATGGGTGGGAGTTGTCTTGAGTTCTGGAACTTTGCCAGCCTAAGGGAAGGAGAGGTATCTAGCTCTACCTTCTGCAGACTCTGGTGAAAGGGAAAAGTCTATTTTGTTTTTCATTCTACCTTTCCCAATAACTCTCCTTCATGAATTATCACTACATACTCCTATGCTTGTTGCACCAGTATGGAACCTCTAAATTTTACAATACCTGGGAAAAGCTCCACTGTGGTTACGTCTTTACTGATATTCTAGGTTTGTAGAGTATCTTGAACAAGATACTATATAGAAAGTGATTTTTAAATTTTAAAGTGCTATGAAAATCTGTTATTTTTATTAAGTGCGAGATTTACCCTAATAACCAACAACTATCACCACTGTTTGAAAAACTGAACCAGAATCAAATGGACATTTGATATAAATATAAGTAAATAACACAAAGAAATTACACTCAAGGCAACCTCAGGGAGGAAAATAAAAGAGTTGGTGGAGTCTGTTTCATCACTGACCCAAGGGCAACAAGAAACATCATTTCATAAGACACCTGATCATCTTGCAATTTTATCTTGAAAAGCATACATTAGCAAACCAAGGGGATATTTGTATCTTACTCACCAATATCTGTTCCCAGGGCAGCTGGGTGGTGAAGTGGATAATGTGTAGGGCCTGGAGTCAGGAAGACCTGAGTTCAATTCAGCCTCAGACATTTACTAGTTTCGTGACCTTGGGGCAAGTCACTTAACCCTGTTTACCTCAGTTTCCTCATTTGTAAACTTAGCTAGAGAAGGAAATGGCAAAACATTCCAATATCTCTCCCAAGGAAACCTTAAATGGGGTCATAGAGAGTTAGATATGATTGAAAAATGACTCAACAAGAAATGATTCTCCATGAAGCCCCAAATCATAGAATTCTGAGTTTTTCTTCTTTTTTGGCTGCCACATCACACTGTTGACTCATATTGAGCTCCTAGCCCACTAAAACCCTCAACTCTTTCCCACATAAACTACTGTCAGCCCATGTATCCCTGAACTTGTGCTTGTGAAGCTGATTTTTTTTTAATCCAGGTATAATCTTTATATTTATTCCCATTGATTTTCATCTTTAGTTCAGCCCAATATTCTAGCCTATCAAGATCTTTTTGGATCCTTATTCTGTCCAGATTCATGTTATTAAAAAATTTGATGACACCATCAAAATTTTAGAATGATGAACAATATTTTAATAGGGTCTTTAAGTATTCTTATCAGTCTTTTATTCCATTCAGATTATTACTAAAATCAATGTGATGGGAAGATTTTTATATAAAGTAATTTGTAGTCATACAAATTGCTGAGGATGGGCATTGCCTGGGAGGGATGGCTAAGCTGTTGCTTAATGTTATTATCAAAGACAAAGCCTAGAAGGAATCATCCTCCCAGAAATCACCATATTTTCCCAAGTAAAAGGAAAAAGAATTCTACATCTTCTTTGTCTAGAAGACTTTCTAAGAATTTGCTGAGTTTCTGCCAAGAATGCAAAGAGCTAAAAATAAAATGGAAATTGTCAGTAGTGTTTCTTTATTATTCACTGTTGTATCTTTTTTATTTATGCACATTCCTTTATTTTTATAGAGATTAGCTTCAAGGACCTTATCACACAGATTGCTCAAAAAGCTCTAGACAGAGAAGAAAGAGTAAATCTACTTATTATAAAATTGTGCTAAATGGAACCTTCTTGACCACACCTACTCTACCTTCAACTAAGCATTTGACCAGGGGATTTGATATATTAGTACATTATTATGCTAATGAATACTTAAAATATACCTGAAAAAATATATACAAGATCACTGTTTAGATATGAAGGGGATGTGGGCATTACCTTGGACAAGTTATGGCACCTTTGCAGGGGGTGGGGGGATTCCTCAGTTTTATAATCTGTAAAATGGGAGCAGCAATTCTTTCAATCTCTACCTCACAGCACTGTTATGAGGCTTAATGAAATTATATATATATGTGTGTGTGTGTGTATATATATATATATATATATATATGTATATATATACATACATACACACTATATATATGTATATATATACAGATATATATGTATGTATAATGCACTATTACATTAGGGCACTGAAATAAATGAATTTTAAGATAACTTTTAGCTCTAGATTTTATTATCTGGTATTTTTTTTGTGTGTGTGAGGCAATTGGGGTTAAGTGACTTGCCCAGGGTCACATAGCTAGTATTTTCTGGTATTATAATAATAAAAATAGCTTACAATTCTACTATGGGTTTTAGAATATGAAGCCATTTTAAAAGATCATCTAATGCAGTGGTTCTTAACCTATGTTCAACTGATTTAGATAGGGAAGAAATATATTTTTACTCTAACAAATTTGGAACTGCAATTTAACATCTCCTTTAATTGTGAAAACAAGCAGTAAACATTATCCTGAGATGAGGCAGTCCATAAGCTTCACCAGACTGCCAAAGGAGTATACGAGACAAGATCAAGATCCTCTGCTCTAATGCAGCAGCCTTTCACGTAGCATCTTATAGGCATTATCTCCTTGAGATAATGACACTCACAAGACCCTATGAGGTAAGTAGTACAAAAAATTACTATCCCCATTTTCCAGAGAAGAAGATTGAGGCCCAGAAGTGAATTGACTTGCCCAAGGGGCTACAGGTGGTAAATGGCAGAATTAGAACTCAAGCTTGCCTTCCCAGTTTAAGTTCATATCCTGATGTTTTGGGCTATCTGACATTTGACCAATTGATTAAAGGGCTGGTGTTATCCAGCTCCTTTGTGACCAAATTCTCTGCACAAACCTCAGAAAATGAATGCATCCATGAGGAAGTGTCATAGTTCTGTGGCTCTTATTCTAGGGCTTCCTGACTATCTGTCCAGAGAAGGGGCTATTTTTTTGCAGGTCAGTGAGGGTTAAGTGACTTGCCCAAGGTCAAACAGCTAGTAAGTTTCAAGTGTCTGAAGCTGGATTTGATCTTAGGTCCTCCTGAATCCAGGGCCGGTACTTTATCCACTGTTCCATCTAGCTGCCCTTCTAGAGAAGGGGCTTAAAAGCCCCAGTTAAAGCAGAATATACTGAATAGGATGCCTGCTTACTTAGACCCACAGTGTCTGACTAGGTAGGTAAGATCTAATGGGAGAACTTGAGCCTGCTCTAGATGAAAGCATCGAAAGGCCCATTTTGTTGTTGTTGTTATAGAGTGACTATTTCCAGTTATCTCTCTTACCTGCTATAGCTACAGTTTCCAGAGAATTCAGCTTCGTGCCCAGTCCATATTACTGCTCTGTAGACCTTCTGGGCATATACTCTGAGCTTTTGACAAAGACTATACCTCTGCACCCTTGCCTAGCTATTTGACTGACCCTGTCCAGCTGATCATGACTTTCACTAGTCCATATCCCTTTAACTTCCTCATGTCCTAGAATATTAGCTTGGAGACTACATAGCCTTTATCTGGTATCACTAGGGGTCTGGGGAAAAAGCTTTAATATTCAAGGATTCAGATACCAAGCTTGGATCAAGATGGTAGCCACCTTACATTTCTGGGCAAGATTAAACCTTTTCACACAGAGGTCCTGGCAAAGCTTAGGATCCTAAATTTAGAGCTCAAAGGGTCCTTAAAGATCATTAAGGTGAGGAGTTCTGTACTTTGGTTCTATGTCATGTTTTTAAGGATAGAAAAGCAAGCATTTAAGGATATTGAAAAAGAATCAGTATCTTTTATAATAGTATGTATTTTATTTTTTATAATATTTTAATTTTTATAATATTTTAATTTTTATTTATAATAGTATGTATTTTATGCACTTAAGAACATCGTTCCAAGGAGGAATCCCTAGGTTTCCCCAGAGTGCCAAAGGGCTCCATAACCCAAAACAGGTGAAGAACTTCTAAACTAGGAAAACCCTCCCACCCCATCTACAAACAAGGAAATAAAGTAAAAGCTTTTAGAAAGTGTCAGTGACTTCCCTAAAATTACAGAGGGTGTATGTGTGTGTGTGTGTGTGTGTGTGTGTGTAGGATTTGAACATAGCAATTCTGACTCTAAATTTAATGGTGAAGTGGTTCAGTGGAAAGAGTGTTATATTTGGAGTCAGGGAGACCTGAGTTCAAATCCTGCCTCAGACACTGACCAATTGTGAGTTCCTGGGTAAGTCACCACACTCCTCTGTGTTTCAATTACTTCATCTCTAAAATGAGGATAATAATACCACCTATTAATGCATTTTACAAACTTCAAAGCACTATATAAATCCTAGCTATTATTAAATTCAGCATGTTTCCTACTACACCAAAGTACCTTTAAAGTTATTCTTCTAATTGTACCTTATCTGCAGCTCCTTGGTTTTACCTGAAACTGTAACTACCTCACCAACCTAGAACAGCTCAGGGAATGATCCCCTTGGTTGGTAACTTGAGTTGAGAAATTAAATTGTCATTAGGTCTCCTGAGAGAAGAAAGCCTTGCACATAGGAAGCACTTAAATAATTCTTTGTTGAATTGAATTTAAAAATGAAATAATATCTAAGGCAATTAAAAAAAAACTACTGCTATTTGTTAAAAACAACAACAACACCCTTGCTAGATCATTCATTTCAGACAAAAGCAAGCAGAGTTTGTCTTGGAGACAAACACAATTACTGAGGAAATACCCCACTGCAAATGCAATTAAGAGATCCTTAGCTACAAGATCTTGTGTACTTGGGATGCAGACCTTCATGATACCCCTGTCTTTCCCTTTCCTATCTTATTTCCCTTTTTTTTGAACTCCTTCCCTTCCTTCCTTCTGTTCTTCCTTCCTTCCTTTCCTCCCTTCTGTTCTTCCTTCCTTCCTTTCCTCCCTTCTGTTCTTCCTTCCTTCCTTTCCTCCTTCCTTCCTTTCCACCTTTCTTCTTTCCTTCCTTCCCTCCTTTTTTCCTTCCTCCCTTCACTCCTTCCATCCTTCCTCCTTTCTCTCCCTCCTTCCCTCTTTCCCTCCCTCTTTACTTCTTTCCTTCCTTCCTTCCTTCCTTCCTTCCTTCCTTCCTTCCTTCCTTCCTTCCTTCCTTCCTTCCTTCCTTCCTTCCTTCCTTCCTTCCTTCCTTCCTTCCTTCCTTCCTTCCTTCCTCCCTCCCTCCCTCCCTCCCTCCCTCCCTCCCTCCCTCCCTCCCTCCCTTCCTTCCTTCCTTCCTTCCTTCCTTCCTTCCTTCCTTCCTTCCTTCCTTCCTTCCTTCCTTCCTTCCTTCCTTCCTTCCTTCCTTCCTCCCTCCCTCCCTCCCTCCCTCCCTCCCTCCCTCCCTCCCTCCCTCCCTCCCTCCCTCCCTCCCTCCCTCCCTCCCTCCCTTCCTTCCTTCCTTCCTTCCTTCCTTCCTTCCTTCCTTCCTTCCTTCCTTCCTTCCTTCCTTCCTTCCTTCCTTCCTTCCTTCCTTCCTTCCTTCCTTCCTTCCTTCCTTCCTCCCTTCCTCCCTTCCTCCCTTCCTCCCTTCCTCCCTTCCTCCCTTCCTCCCTTCCTTCCTTTGTTTCTCCCTCTTTCCATTCTTCCCTCCTCATATTTCATAAGCCCTTATATGTTTATCTTTTTATAATCTGCTAGAGGATAAGCTTATTTCAACATAAAGACATTTACTGACATGACAAATTGAAATGGGGAAGCAACACCATGTGATGAAAAAAGAGACTCTAGAGTCAGAGAACTTGCATTCAAACCTTGCCTGTAATCCTTATGACTTGCATGACTTTGGGAAAGGTACTTAAATTCCCTGGACCTCACTTTCCTTGTTGCTAAAGCAATGGGTTTGGACTAGATGGGTTGAGACATTCCTTCTAGCTCCAGCTATAGGTTATGCCTTTCTTTTCTTTCCTTTTCTTTCCTTTCCTTTCCTTTCCTTTCCTTTCCTTTCCTTTTCTTTTCTTTTCTTTTCTTTTCTTTTCTTTTCTTTCCTTTCCTTTCCTTTCCTTTCCTTTCCTTTCCTTTCCTTTCCTTTCCTTTCCTTTCCTTTCCTTTCCTTTCCTTTCCTTTCCTTTCCTTTCCTTTCCTTTCCTTTCCTTTCCTTTCCTTTCCTTTCCTTTCCTTTCCTTTCCTTTCCTTTCCTTTCCTTTCCTTTCCTTTCCTTTCCTTTTCTTTTCTTACTGTTCTGTTCATGATTGTTAAATCGGGGAAATAGTGACTTTTTAGTAATTTTCAGTCATGTCTGACTTGTTACGACCCCTTTTTGGAGTTTCCTTAGCAAAGATACTGGAGTGGCTTGCCATTTCCTTCTCCAGCTTATTTTATAGGTGAGGAAACTGAAGCAAACAGTGCTAAGTGACATACCCAGGGTCACACAGCTAGTAAGAATCTGAGGTAGAATTTGAATCCAGGTCTTCCTGACTCTAGGCTCTATCTACTGTGCCACCTAACTGCCCATGACTCACGTGTGTGTGTGTGTGTGTATGCATATATACACACATATATATGACTAAAACATATGAATAAGACATGCAAATAAATACAAGCAGTATCTGTGCTTCATGTATAGAGCAGAGAAAGGCAAGTAGCATACACATATGTTGTTTTGATTATTATTCTATAGAGAGCAAATTATTGGCTTAATGAAGGCCTTCTGTCAGTATCAGTATTATAGTCTTCTGAAATGGTTTGCTGAGACTGATAGTCAACGTGCTATAAAATGTATCATCTTTATAGAGGAAAAAACTGCATTAACTAATTATCTTAATCAAGGGCAAAGACTATTTAAATAATTAGCAGAATCAATGAAAGGGATACAGAGAAACAATTCATAAATTAGATAATTCTTCTTCTCAGCTGTGGATATTAGGCTCTGTTTATGCTTTAGGTCTTTATTTGTAAGGTCTAGTAAGACCAAGGGATTTTCTTTTTGGACTGGGCCTCTGATTTCATAGGTATAGGGAGCTCTGAATGAGGAATTTCTGCCCTTGTAGACTGGCATGAGCTGTGCCAGGCGACCCTTGTAGAGAAGGGGGGCTTTGTGGACCAACCACTGAACGATTGGGAATGATGGGCAGGTAAGCCCAATGCAGAGAAGAACAGCATTTCTCAGACCACTGACCCTGTTTCCAGCTTAGCCCTCCTATAACTAGGGGAGTTGGTCAGGAGAGCAGCAGTTATATATGTATATCTGACAGCTACTGTTACTGCTACCACAGATGCAATAGCCCTCCCCTTCTATGCATCCACAATTATTGAAGAGCCATAAAAATGTTTTTACTACCAGCTCCTGGGCATTGTAAAACTGCTTAACATCAAATACAGATATGATTTTTAACATTAGAAAAGACAGTAAGAAAGATGCATTATCATCTGCTTTACTATTGCATCCTGAGGACTACTGGGGCTTTCCATCTGAAAGCTCTTTCCTGTATATGTTGTTTCCCTTTATTAGAATATGAACTTGAGAGCAGGGGCTGTATTGCTTTTCCATGTGTTTTCTGAGCACTTAGCAAAGTGCTGTGCATGTATCGAACAGTTAATGATTTACCATCATTTGCCTGGAGAAGGAAGGAAACAAGTATTTATCAAATGCTTACTAAGTATCAGACACTATGTTTTTTTCTTATTCAATCTTTGTTCAGTTATGTCAAACTCTTCATGACCCCATTTGGGGTTTTCTCAGTAGAAATACTAGAGTCATTTGCCATTTCCTTCTCCAGCTCATTTTACAGATGAAGAACTGAGGAAAACAGGGTTAAGTGACTTGCCCAGGGTCACACAGCTAATTGGTAGTTGATGTCAGATTTGAACTCATAAAGATGAGTCTTCTTGACTTCATGCCCAGCACACTATCCACTGTGCCACCTAGCTGCCCACTATATAAATATTTTCTTGATCCTCACTACAATTCTGGGAGGTAGATACTATTATTTTCCTTATGTATAGATGAGAATACTGAAGAAGACAGAAGTCAGGTGATTTGTCCAGGGTCACATAGTCACTATGTCCTGAGGTAGGACTTGAATCTTGGTCCTTCTGATGCCAGGGCCATACTTACATCTACTATGTTGCAGCTGACTCTGATAAATGCAACAAATAAGTAGAGATAAATGGAGAAATAGCTTCATCCAGAAAAGCGATGTTACAAAGTGTTAGGAGACTCGACACTGGTGCAATATGTTTCCAATGGGAGTGGGTGAGAAACTAAAAGCAATGGGATTAATTATCCAAACTGAGCTTGACTAGAGGTGACTGGGACCCAGAGATCTGCTAGGCCCAATGCTATAAGCCTAGCAGCTGACATAATGCCCTGGCACTGCAGGAAGACCATGTACCTACATCAGCACCTGCTGCTTGATAGCCTCTTGTCCTGGTCAGCCTTCCTTCAAACTTCAACACGATCTCTTTAGCTCTTCTGCAAAAGAAGGAAAGGTCATCATGTCCACACAACTCCATTTTCTTACATTCTGTATTCTGGGCCAAACTCATTTGAATAAGTAAAGCAGTAAACAGTTGCCCCAGAACCTACGATATGTTTCTGTGGGATGATGGAATTATGTAAATGTTTCCTTGAACTGCTTTGTGGTGATCAGGAAACTCAGTTTTTCCATGAGCTCTTCAAGCTTCCTCCCCACCCCACCAACCCCAAGCCTGTCATGCATCTCATATTCTTCCTAGTACTGATATTAAGTGAAGCATTCCCATGTATTAGTGTTTCCTCCCTCTGATTTAGGGCATAGAGGGGGAAGTTTGGTTGATTAGCCTTGGAAATTCTGTGAGCAGAATTCAGTTGTCTCCCTCTGAGCTAGCCAGCCATATGGCAGTACTGGGAGTGTAACTTGGGATCATGGATTCCAATGGGAGGGGACCTTGGAGATCACATATTCCAACCCCTTCATTTTGCAGATGGGGCCCAGAGAAGCCAATGACTTGCCAAAAGTCACATGGGTATTTTGTATTGGAGCCAGGATTCATCCATCTCCAAATTCAGGGCATTTTCCACTTCGGCAAATTGTTTCTTTTATGTCACAATGAGCTCATCTGAGTGGGAAAGCCAAAACCAGTACTAGAGAGCCACACCCAGGAAAATATAGTCATTGATGATGATGATGATGACAGCATTTATATAGTATTTTAAGGTTTGTAAAGTGCTTTGTAAATATCTTGTTTTATTCTCAAGACAACTCTGGGAGGAAGGTGCCTATATTATCCCCATTTTATAGACAAGGAAGTGCACATGGCTCAAAATTAAGTGACTCAGGGACATAAAACTGATGTTTGGGTGGTCTTTGAAAGTGGGACATCTTGGAGGCAGCTAGGTGGCGCAGTGGATAAAGCACTGGCTCTGGATTCAGGAGGACCTGAGTTCAAATCTAGCCTCAGACACTTGACACTCACTAGCTGTGTGACCCTGGCCAAGTCACTTAACTCTCATTGCCCCACAAAAATAAAAAAAACCCCACCCCCCCAAGAAACCCAAACAACAACAAACCAAAAAAAAAAAAAGAAGGAAAGAAAGAAAAGAAAAGAAAGTGGGACTTCTTGCTTCCCAATCCAGAGCAGGAAGATGTGAGCATTGAAGTTCCATTTGTACAACCCCAGGCCAGTTAATTAAAATAACTCAACAGTTAATATGGAAAGACTGAAAGCTCAAAATGAATCAACTGTTTGATGTGGTGGTGGCTGACAAAGTTAGTGAGGATCCAAGGTTGGATTGAGAGACCTAGGTGTAATCTGCTCTGGTTAGACTAATCACATTGGGAATATTGTATTCAATTCTAGTATTGCAATAGAAAAATACTTATGGGACAGCTAGGTGGTACTGTGGCTAGAGTGCTAAATCTAGAGTCAGGAAGATTTATTTTCATGAGTTCAAATCTAGCCTCAGATACATACTAGTTGTGTGACCCTGGACAGGTCACTTAACTCTGTTGCCTCTGTTTTCTGCTAGAGAAGGAAATGGCAAACCACTCCAGCATCTTTGCCAAGAAAACCACAAAAGAGGTCACACAGAGTCGGATATGACTGAAAATGACAGAACAATTTACAGACATCTAGAAGAGGGTGACCAGGAAGATTAAAGACCTGGAGGTCACCTCATATAAACATCGATTGAAGGAACTTTGGATTTATACTTAGAGGAGGTTCTTTTTTGGGGTGATGCTTTCTTTTCCCCACCCCATAGGATTTCTGACCCATGGCTATCATTATGAATCATGGATCATAGAATTATGAACCAGAAGGACTTTTAGTTATCCACTGCCCCCCAAATGAAGAAACTGAGACTCAGAGTCAGCTTGCCCAATGTCAAGTATAAATATTAAGAATAGCTGGACCTAGGATTTGAACCCAGAGTTTTAGAGGGAACATGATAGCCCTTTCTTTTGAAATTATGCAAAATACTTCCATTTTAGTCATTTTGTACAAGAAGACTTAAATAAAAGCAAAAAGAATGAAAGAAAGTGAAAAATGACATGCTTCAACCAAATAATACCAGTTCTTTCTCTGGAGGTAGATAGTATGCTTCATCGTTAGTCCTTTGGGATGTCTTGGATCACTGTATTTTTGAGAATAACTAAGTCATTCACAGCTCTTCATTGAACGATATTGCTATTACTGTGTACAATGCTCTCCAGGTTCTGTTAACTTCATTATATATTAGTTCATATAACTCTTTCCAGGTTTTTTTTAGATCATCCTGCTTTTAATTTCTTATGGCACAATAATATTCCATTACAATCATATATACCATAGCTCTTTTAGCCATATCCCAATTGATGGGCATCCCTTCAATTTTCAATTCTTAGCTACCACAGAAAGAGCTGCTATGACAGCTCTTTTTCTTTCTTTCTTTTTTTTTTTTTGGCAGGGAAGTGAGGATTAAGTGACATGCCCAGGGTCACACAGATAGTAAGTGTCAAGTGTCGGAGGCCAGATTTGAACTCAATTCCTCCAGAATCCAGCTGCCCCCTATGACAGCTCTTTTCAAATTAGCTTGGTGTCAAAATGGATAGAAGGATAAACTTGGAGTTAGGAAGATCTGAATTCAAATTCAGCCTCAGACACTTACCAGCTGTGTGACCCTGGGTAAGTCACTTAACCTCTGTCTTCCTTAGTTGCCTCATCTATAAAATGAGGATAATAATATTGCCTACTTTCCAGGGGTTGTTGTGAGGATCAAATGAGAAAATATTTGTAAAGCATTTTATAAACCATAACATGATATATAAATGCTAGCTATTATCATTATTACTGTTATTATTGTTATTATTGGAATGTCCCTTAAAGGTTGAGTCTAACTGCCTCATTTAACTATTGCATTAATAGAGTGCTTTGAGGTTTGCAAAGTGTTTGATATAGGTTATTTCATGTGATCCTCACAAAAATCCTTTGCAGTAGATACTATTATTATCTGCCTTTTACAGATGAGGAAAATGAAGTTTGTAATGTAGCCAGAGTCACACAGGTAGTGTCTGAGGCAGGATTTGAACTAAGGTCTTCCTGACTTCATCTTTCATTTGTCTTATTCTGTTTGATCCTGGAAAGTTGAGAAAGCCATCAGTTGAATTTACAGAGGCAGAAAGCATCTTTAGTCCTGACAATGAGAAAGAACTCAAAGGGCAATGGGCTCCCTCTAGAGGGGGTGTCTTCTCCTACCTTGGAAGTCTTCAAGTAGATGCTGAAGCCCACTTGCTAAAGATATTATAGAGAATAGTCCTGCTCAAGTAGGGGTCCAACTGAATGTCCTCTGCATTTCCTTCCTGGATTGGGAGCCTGACACTTTAACTGTGAGTATAGGGGGCAGCTAGGTGGCACAGTGGATAGAGCACCGGCCCTGGAGTCAGGAGTACCTGAGTTCAAATCCGGCCTCAGACACTTAACACTTACTAGCTGTGTGACCCTGGGCAAGTCACTTAACTCCAATTGCCTCACTAAAAAAACCAAAAAAACCCCCAAACCCCTCCCCCCAATACAAAAAACAAACAAAAAAACAGTGAATATAATCAGGCAGTTCTTTATTTAAATGAATTGAATGGTAATTTAGTTTAATCTGTTGCTCTAATAGCCCTATAATAATAGGACAAGGTGTGTGTGTGTTTAATTATAGTTAGAAAACAGTATCTAAAACAATAATGGTGGTTTACAAAATTATATCAGCAATAAACAAACAAAATACATCTTCCCTAAACTGGTACTATGGATCCTCAAATCTACTATAGGATGGTCATCTCCAAAGACTCTCTACCCTAACCACAAAGGCAGAACATGAGTATCCCTCCCATCTCTGGGGTGTTCAAACCCTTGACATCTACTAAAGTTGGCTTGGATTACCATAGTTTTAGCAACAGTACCAGCACCAGCATCACAAGAATTGGTTGTACAGTCAATAAACATTTATTAAGCATCTACTATGTACAGGCACTGTGTTAAGCACTGGGGATACAAAAAGAGGCAAAAAACAGTACCTATCCTCAAGGAGCTCACAATCCAATGGTAAGCCAACAAAAATGTACACACAATTTATATACAGGATAAATAAGAAATAATAAAGGAAAGGTCCTGGAATTAAGAGGAGTTGGGAAAGGCTTCTTAGAGCAGATGGATTTTTTGTTGGGATTTAAACAAAACCAGAGAAATCAGAAATCAGTAGGTGGAAAAAAGGAAGAACATTGCAGACTTGGAGGACAGCTAGAGAAAATGCTCAGAGCTGAGAGATGGAGTGTCTTGTTCACTGGTAGCAAGGAGGCCGGTGTTACTGGACTGAGGTGTTTTGCAAACCTTAGAATGCTATATAAATGCTAGTTTTGAAGAGTACATGGTTGGGAGTAAGGTCTAAGAAGACTGCTAAGGTAGAAAGGGACTAAATTGTGAAGGACTTTGGACACCAAACAGAGGATTTTATATTTGATCCTAAGGTAAGAAGGAGCCACTGGAGTCTATTGAGTAAGGGGATGGCATGATCTAATCTTCACTTGAGGAAAATCATTTTGGTGACTAAATCGATGATGGATTGGTGAGAGACCTGAGACAGGCAGATCTACCTACGGATGCTTGCAAAAGCCAAAGTGTGAGGGGATGAGGGCTGGAACCAGAGTTTAGTGGCAGAAGAGCAAAAGGAGCATATTTGAGAGATGTTGCAAAGGTGAAAAGAGCAGGCTTTGGCAACAGGTTGGAAATGGGGGGAGGGTGAGAGATGGTGAAGAGTCCAGGATGACTCTACATTGTGAGCCTGTAAGGTGAGGAGGATGAAGCTTCTCTCTATATTAAGTCAGAAGGAAGGAGTTGGGGAGGATTTAGGGGGAAATATAATGAGTTATGTTTTAGACATGTTGGATTTAAGATGTCTCTTGGACACCAAGGTTTAGGTATCTGTTGCCATATTCCTTTCTTTCCTCTATCCCACATGGATGGTACAATGACCATCACTATAGATCATAGAATTCAGAGATGGAGGATACTTTAGAGAGCAATCTACCCCCTTCATTTTATGGATGAGGAAACTCAGACCTTGGAGAGACTGAATTATTTATCCAAGATCATATTTGTAGGCAAATACCTGAGCTAGGATTCAAACCTAGGTCCCTTCTTTCCATATTAAGTGTTCTTTATACCACTTCTTCACTGCCTTCATGAAGAGGGGGTGTTTAGTGTGAAGGGCATACCTTCAGTACTAATCATTCTGCCCAGGTCCCCAAAGTACAAATTTCAATAAATATCTACTAATGTCACACTAACCATAGCTCAGTAATAATATGTTACAGGCTACTAGGCACCCTGCCTAAGGGTAGCATAGTGGACAGAAGCTATTTTAAAGGCTAAAGATTAGCCTTAGACTAAGAGCTCTCACTTTGGCTTCTATGGGGTCATATTCACTTTCTTTCCAAGGAGACAAAGCCCAGTAGACTTCTCAGAGAGGCACCACAGTCAGCCTCCTGAAGGCCTATCCAGTAATATGCTGCATCAGTACCTCCACAAGCTTATTGAGATAGGGTTCATGGGCCCAAGAGAGAACACATAAAGATATAAGGAAGAAGAACATTAGTAAGGAACACTAGAAGACAGTAGGGGCCCCAAGACTGTTGTTAAGGTGTGAGGAGAGCATAAGAATGATGGGATTGTAACACTTTTAGAAAAGGGGCTTAGTTAAAAGCAGGGCAACTGCTCATAGATGGCACATATATATATTAGTAATAATTGATACAATGATGTAATGGGTTTATGGGTCGCCAAAGGCCACATGGTTGAGTGGAAATTATCCTAAACTTGGACACAGAATTTTCTTCTAATTCCACACTTTAAATAATCTCCATTCTTTCCTCCATTGCTCCAGTCTTAGAGGAGTATGAGAAGGCATAGGGGATTTGAAATGCATGGGCATCCCTTGTTAAAGTGGAAGGACTAAAATTCCAACTTGCCTTGATGATAATTTCTTTGTCCAAATGATCCAGGAAGCAGTGAGGACTGCCATTTTGGATGATCCTGACTTTGACCAATAAGAAGAAACTAGTTAAAGAAATAGAAATGACTGAAACTTTGGCAAGAGAGGTGATAGTTTTAGAGTTCTTAAAAGATAAAACAATCAACAAATATTGATTAAGTGCCATACTCTATGCTGAGCATTGTGCTAGCCCCTAGGTATATAAGGACAAAAGTGAAGCATTGTCTGCTCTTTTGGGAGAACTCACATGTATACACATATGTAAATAAAAATTTATATAAAGTCAAAGTAAGGAGGGGAAAACTGGATATACTCTAATTTGCACCTGAGATTTTAGAAGAACAAATTTAAGAATTAATAGAAATGGTAGTTTGGAGCTCAGAGCCTAAGATTTTCTGAGGGAAATTGGCTCAGGATGGAAGGGATGTTGGTAAAACAAAAACTTTGATTGTTGGGAACACATCATCCTTTTTTTTTGAGGGGCAATGACAGTTAAGTGACTTGCCCAGGTTCACACAGCTAGTAAGTGTTATGTGTCTGAGGCCAGATTTAAATTCACGTCCTCCTGAATCCAGGGCCAGTGTTTTATTCACTGCACCACCTAGCTGCCCCCAATGGAACACATTATTCTTATGAGGAGGAAAAAGTGAAGTTAGCTAAAGGACTAGTATGGATATGTAGAGAACTCACCAGACAATTTAGATGAAAAAAGATTACAAAAATATAATTGCAAAGGCATGTAACTCAAGGTGAATAACAATGAGTGACATAGTCCTTTAAGAATGCTGGAGATTCAGAATCTTCAAATGAGCTATCTTACATTACATGCTAAGTTAACTAAAAGGACTATTTTAGATAAACTCAGTATAAGAGAAAACCAAATAATGAAGAGGCCTGTTACTTGGTATAAATGGGACAATGATAATGGAGAGAAGCTAGAATTTAATTCTTATTTTGCTCCTGGAAGATTATCTTCAGATTGGGGCATACAAAACAAGAAATGGTTACCAACAACTGAACTCCAACAAAAATGAGAAGGTAAGAAAACATTTAACTATGATCAATAAGTTCAGTCCTCCAAGATTAGATAAATTATGTCCCCAATACTGAAAGAACTAGTTAATATGATTGGTGAACTGCTGCTGATGCTCTTGGGGGAAAAACCAAACACAACGCACATGGAGATTGGGAGAGGCCTACAGGTGGTCAGATATTAAACCAATTTTCAGAAGGTAATTCTGCTCACTATAGCGTGGTGAGTTTGACGTCAACCTTTGGAAATGTTCTAGAATGAAGAAAACAGTGATGTGTATGAACCAGGATTGTGATCAACAATACTAAATTAATTTCCTCTTCTGACAGATTAACTGGAATGGTAGATCAAGGAAATATCATAATCATATATAGCTGAATATCAGTAAGGCATTTGACAAATGTCTCTCACAGTATCCTTGTGGAGAATATGAAGACATATGGGCTCAATGATAGCAACTTTAAGTGGATTTGGAACTGGTTGAATGACCAGGGCCAAACAAGAGATGATTAATAGGCCACTGTCATCTTGGAAGTGTATTGTAAGAAGACTTTCATAAGATTCTTTCTAAGGCCTTAGTCTTATAAATATTTTCAATCAATGATGTCGATAAAAACATATGTGAAATACTTAACAAATATTTGTATGACATGATGCTTAGAAAGATCACTAACATGTAAGATTTAAAAGATTTAGACAGGCCACTGTGCTGGTCTGAATCTAATAAAAGGGATAATTTACAATAGCAAATGTAAAGTCCAATGCCTTAATTAAAAAAAATATATACAAGCCTGGGTTATAGAAGACATGGTTCAACATTATTAGATGCAAAAGGGACATTTTGTGGACTGTAAGCTTGATATTAGTCAATACAGCATGGGCAGCCAAAAAATGGGACTGCTGAATTATCAGGGCACAGTGATAAAAATTATCAAGATGATATCCCTGTCCTTAACCCTGATCAGGTCACATCTGGAGTTCTGTGTCCACTTTCTGGGTGCCATATTTTATCAAGGATATTAAGAAACTAGAGTATATCTAGATGAAGACTATGAAGATACAGGAATTCAAAACCATGCCATAACAATTATTGATGGTAGGAACTGGTTAGGAAAGAGAAGAAAACCTTCCAGCACTTGAAGGGCTATGGTGTGGAAGAGAGAACAGATTTGTTTTGCTTTGCCCCAGAGAGCAGAACTAGGAGTGATACGTAGATGGTGCAAGATGTGGTCTTTAGCTCAATAAAAAGAGAAGCAACTTCCTAAATAATAAGTCGGATCAAGTTGGGTCAAACAGAAAGTTAGTGCCAGCATTTGAATTAGAAATCAGATCTCCTATAGTCTAATGCCTTTTCATTTACTCCATGCTGTCTTGCCTAAATATTCTTTGTTTTTTGTTTTTTGTTTTTAGTGAGGCAATTGGGGTTAAGTGACTTGCCCAGAGTCACACAGCTAGTAAGTGTTAAGTGTCTGAGGCCAGATTTGAACTCAGGTACTCCTGACTCCAGGGCCGGTGCTCTATCCACTGCGCCATCTAGCTGCCCCTTGCCTAAATATTCTGCCCAAACTTTAAGTACCTTATTCTACCAAGTTGGAGGCACAGAGTTCACCTTAATAAGTCATTTAAAAAACACACCAGGGGCAGCTAGGTGGCGCAGTGGACAAAGCACCGGCCCTGGATTCAGGAGTACCTGAGTTCAAATCCGGCCTCAGATACTTGACACTTACTAGCTGTGTGACCCTGGGCAAGTCACTTAACCCTCATTGCCCAGCAAAAAAAAACCCCCAAAACACACTGACATATAAGGAGTTGGTTCCAAAGTAGAAATATTGCAATCTACGTATTCTAAATGGGTTGAGAGTAAGTCTTCACTCAGTAAATAATCTCTCCTTAACTAGTTAATTAGCCAATAGAGATTAACCTTCACCTTATCTAACCAGATAGAACATCATTTCAAGTACACTTGAGAGCTCATTTCATTAGTCTGACTGATTTTTCTAAGAATCATGGGATTGTAGATCTGGAGCAGGAAAAATATCTTAGATATCACTTATTACAACTCTCTTATTTTAAAGATGAGGCTATTTTTGCCCAGCGAGGCTGACACTTATTAAAAGTCATATAGGGAGTTAGTACCAGATCTGGGATTCAAACTCATTTCCTGGGATGTTCAATGCTTTTGTCAGCTCTATCATACTACCTCCCTAGGTTTTGTAATGAACACATAAAGTCGAAAAGAATAAAATCTGTCTGAAATTATCCCAAGTATGCTAGATGAGAGGAGCATTTAGTAAAACCTTGGAACTCTAAACTTGGGCACTGATTTTTGCCCCAAACTGTAGCCTTCACATAATCATCTCAATAACATAGCTTCTAACATAATTAGTGAAAAGTAAATTTATATCTTTTTAGTTTATTATCTCATATCTAAAATGGGTCATGAGTCCTCATATAGACAGAGGACAGATCGCCATTCTTTTTAAAATTGGCCATTTTGCTATGTGACCTCCTTCCTTCGGACAAAAATCAGAAAATATTTGAAAATACTCAGTGATAAGCTGTCTTTACCTGAGAACTTTCAACTTCTGCCTCATGGGCCATGGTCTGCAGCGTATTGTGGCCATGAGATCTTTCTGGAACTGTATGTTCTGGAAGATTTGTTCTGGATCATTGCTGTTCCCTCTTTCATCTTCATTATCACTGTCATCCAAGTTACTGAGTTTAAGAAGACATGTAGGGAAGGGAAAAAAGGGAGGGGATTATCCTGATATACTCTTTCCAGCAAAGCAACTATAACTCAGTCTGATCCCAGTATCTTATCACTATAGTGTAATGGGTTCCACTAGACACTAACCCCGTTCACTTGAGTGGACTTGTTTCTGAGAAATGAAAGGGGAGAGGGTATGTTCATGCTTTCTGAAGTGTCTTTGGTGTAAATGCAAAATGATTCCACCTAGAATAACTTCATTTATAAAAAGAGTTTATCTGTAGTGATAGGAATGCTTCTTGTGATAACTTGAGCTAAATAAGCAAAGGAATATAGGAAAACCTCATTCATGCCATTTCTCTTATTGAGAATTCAAGGTGACTGACAGCTGGCCTTTGACTTTCTCTAGGAAAAAAAAAAGGTTTGGCTAAGGAAATATACACTGGAAATGAGAGTTCAGGGGAAAATATGCTTAATTGATTTCAGAGAACAATTTCAAGCATTTGTTTGAATATAATTAATACACTTATTATAAGTGTGTCTCTCATTCTTTAAAGCCAACTCAGGGGGAACTTTACTTGAGAACCCTTTGTTAGTAATTTAATCACAGTCTGTGGTTGAAAGTAATAAATGGCATCTCTTGGAAATCATTCCGATTTTCCTCAAATTAATAGTAATAATAGAAATGATAATAGTGTACCTCACATTTTATGGCTACAAAGTATTCCTAATTTCATTTCTATTTGGTGAGATTTTAGTGTATGACATTTTAATAAATAATTTTAGGACCTATTTATTTGAAGCATTTTTGTGGGCATCATATTAATTCTCATATTATCTCTATCATTATTATATCAATTCTCTCTTTTTAGGAAGTTGAAAAATAAGCTGCTTAAAGTCACTCAGCAATGATACTAGGATTGGAACACGGGTATGGGGCTTCAAGAGTGCTCTCTCCAGGTTTTTTTCTGTCTTCTTGTCTCTACCTGAGTCGCTGTCTCTTTCTATTTCTGTTTTTCTCTGCCAATATTTCCATATTAGTCTTTTTGTCTCTCTTGGTCTCTGTCTCCCTGTTTCTTATTTTCTATGCCTGTTTTTCTCTCTATCTTTGCCTCTATCTCTCTGTCTCTTTGTCTATCTTTGCCTCTGTCTTTTGCTGCATCTGTGTCTGTTTCTGTCTTTCCCCCCATATCTCTATCTGTCTCCATATTTGTCTCAGTATGTTTGTTTCTCCTCTCTCTGGTCTGTTCCTAACGCATAGGTGACAAACAACAACACAGGCTTTATGAAATCCACAATGCAAAAAACCAAAGAAATGCTCACCTGAACTGCAGAGGCTCCCTGTAATGGTACAGTTGACTGGCATTCCTCTTGATGCTTGTATAGCGTCTAGACAACTTGGAGGATTTCATGGTAGCAGATGAATTTGCTGTTATCTTCAGGGTAGCAGAAAAGCATTCAGAAAGTGGCAGGCAGAAGGGTTTTCATCAATCAGTGTTTCCTGGACATGAGCTCAAGGGAACAGCACTGCTCTCCACCACTTCAAAACAGAAATCCAAGCTCCTACATCTGGTACTCTCACAAGGATGCTGCTGGTCATGCATATGTAATTTTAAGGTGGCAGCACACAGTATAGACTAGAGAAAATCCTGTCCAGGCAAAGACTGGAACTAGAAAACCAACAGATCTTGGGGTGCTTGTCATAACCAACAAGGTATGATTTCCACAGTAGCTGTGCTTTGAGAGAGATCTCAGTCCCTGGCTCTGCAGATAGATCCGAAGCTTGTCAGATGGGATTTATAGGCATCTTACACCCATTAGGTGTATCATGAGGGCTACATTTCCAAGGGGTTCAGAATGACTTCAGGTCTATTGTGATTTCAAGGTAAATACAACCCTTCCACCAGCCATGAGGCAAAGGTATCCCCTAAGCCAGTAGAAAAAAACTGCCAAGCAAAGATTCTCATCTTAACCTCACTTTTTAGCTATCTTTTAGCCTCTACAGGTTAAGGAGGAGAATAAAAATTGAGGAAGAGCTCTGCATCATAGATTATATCCTTGCCACAAACTGTGTGAAAAGATTTCTGTAAATTCATGAATTTGATTCAGAATGATAATTAGTCTGATAACTCAGGCTTCTTTTTCCTTCCTTCCTTCCTTCCTTCCTTCCTTCCTTCCTTCCTTCCTTCCTTCCTTCCTTCCTTCCTTCCTTCCTTCCTTCCTTCCTTCCTTCCTTCCTTCCTTCCTTCCTTCCTTCCTTCCTTCCTTCCTTCCTTCCTTCCTTCCTCCTCCTCCTCCTCCTCCTCCTCCTCTTCTTCTTCTTCTTCTTCTTCTTCTTCTTCTTCTTCTTCTTCTTCTTCTTCTTCTTCTTCTTCCTTCTTCCTTCTTCCTTCTTCCATCTTCCATCTTCCATCTTCCATCTTCCATCTTCCATCTTCCATCCTTCTTCTTCTTCTTCCTCCTCCTCCTCCTCCTCCTTCTCTTCCTCCTCCTCCTCCTCTTCCTCCTTTTCTTCATTCTCATCATTTTCCCTCTTCTTCAGAGTAGCCTGGGCCTAACTTATTCATATTATTAGATCAACCATGAATTATCATTTACTTCTGTAAACACAGAGACATAATTGCATAGTACAGTGTGTAATTATATATTATCCTAGACATTTTATACATATATTATACTTCATACACACAGTTTTCTTTTATATATAAATTTATATGTATGTAATACAGCTATATGGTGCAATGGATAGAGTCAGGAAGACTCATCTTCCTGAGTTCAAATTCAACTTCAGAAACTTACTAGCTGTGTAACCCTGAGTAAGTCAATTAACCTTATTTACCTCAGTTTCCTTATCTGTAGAATGAGCTGGAGAAGAAAATAGCAAGATCATACCAGTATCTTTGCCAAGAAAACCCCAAATAGGATCATGAAAAATCATACATGACTCAACAACAACAACTATATATGTATATATGCACATGTATGTATATGTGTGCATGTGTGTATTAGAAGAAAGAAAAGAGGAAGGGAAAAATAGTTGGGATACAGAACATCTGGTTCCTTTTTATAGTGTGTCCTCTTTCTGATAAATTAGTTTTATAATTGTTGTTAACCCTAGGTTTTTAATAGCAGCAATCTCTAGCTATCTTAACTTTCAGAATGAAATCTCTAAGTTCCTCATGTCATCTCCTTTAAATTCTAGTCTGAAAAAGTTTCATAAATAATATGTTAAAGTTTATACAAGAGCATGCATCCCAAATAAACCCTTTAAACTGTGCTCATTTCACCATGACCAGCCTTTCTCAATTGCCAAAGGTTCTGGCCTGGCTTATTAACTATAATAGCCCATTTCTGAAGATACATTCACATGCCTTTCATGTTGTTTTTGAGGCTCTGAAAAAAGCTTTCACTTTAAACTAAGAAAAATAATTGGAAGGGATGTCCTGGAAATTATTAACCAAAAAAACAGAAAGAATAGATTGTATCAAGTTATTTGGCAAACAACTGAATTAACTTTGACATAAGAACAAGCATTTCTTAGCATTTTTTTCAAGAAATTATCTTAGGCAATAAGTTTGAAACTGGCCAGATGCTTTATGATTCCTATTAGAGGGAATACAATGCTCTATCTGTTATTCATTTAGAAGGTACTGATGGATTTATATGTAGACAAGAGGAATTAGTAGGTATAGCTATTATGCACTGTGAGTGGATGCAGACTGCAGGGAAAATGTCTGAGTTCCTGTGAGTGAGACAACAATTAATTGATAACTAGCTGCAACTGGGATGTAAAATGTGGCATAATTTGGACAAGATCAGTATCTGGATTCAGTTCAAAGGCATGCTTTCCCCTCCCCCCAAGTCTTTTAGCTCTTCCACAGTTTGGTTGTATTTCAATCTCCCACTGATCAGTGACTTTATTTATTCACACATATTGTTTTCTTTAAAGCAGGTTTTTAAGCAGTTGATTCCAGTGTTTGTAAGCAAAGTTTTATAACAAATTTGCTTTTAGTTGAATCATTATTAGACAAAATCCTCCAATTTTAGAGATGCAGCTCTTCATCTAAACCTTGGTATAATCCATCAACAAATGGAGCCCCTGAGATTTTTTAGGGATGATAAATCTCCAGAGGAAATACTCAAGAATGAAATGTCAGATCAGAGTTACTATATTTTCCACTTGTGTCAAAACTCTTACAAACATCCTGACATTGAACTCCTCTCATCCTCATAAACTATGATTAAGTAATCCTAAAGGATAATCTAGAATCATAGACTTTTAGCTAGAAGGGATCATTTAGTTGAACCACTTCATTTAACAGAAGAGGAAACTGAGACCCGGAGAGTTTACTCTTCTAAGGTTACATAGGTTACTAAGTAGCAGAGCTGGGATTTGAAGCCATGGAAGACCTTGACTCCATATCTAGTGCTATGTTCATGTACCATGTACCATGCTGACTCTCCTAAAGAACTTGAAAAACTTACCTTCTTCCTTTCATTTATATGACACTGGGATCTTTAAAATAGTCTCTCAAACAAATCTGGTTTTCATTTTGATCAAATGCAGATTGATTTCAATATCAGCTCTGCAAATTAAAAAAATCAAGCTATATGGAAGGTATTAACATATAACTGAGTTTTTTGGGTATACAGTATTGAAATTGTTTCATTTGTTTAAAGTACCTTTAAAAGTTTTCAAACTTTAGCTTTAATTTTTTTTTAAATGTAGCTTTGAGGGGGCAGCTAGGTAGCACAGTGGATAAAGCACTGGCCCTGAATTCAGGAGGACATTAGTTCAAATCTGGAATCAGACACTTGTCACTTACTAGCTGTGTGACCTTGGAGTAGTCACTTAACCCTCATTGCCCCACTGATAAAAGAAAAGAAATGTAGCTTTGTTTAAAAAATGTTCTAGAAGAAATCATAGGATTTTAAGGTAGGAAGGGACTTTAGATGCCATTTAGTACAATTGCCTCATTTTAAAGAAAACAGTGACTCAGAACAGAGAAATTATTTACCCAGGATCATACAAATTATTGTTACAGACCTAGGATTCAAACTCACATCTTCTGACTCAATATTCAGGACTCATGATGCTGCTTTAAAGATATTCTTTTAGAAAATTGTTACTGATATAACACATTTTTAATTCTATTATGTTTTGGAAGTAACTTTAAATCTTGATTCTGTGTTGTATAAAGCTCATTGGTAAATTCAAATTACCAGTCCCTGTTAGACTCATCCAATGCAATCATGAGAGATGATAGGAATCCAGAATAAAGTGTACTGGAATAAAAATACAGTAAACCAACCAACTGATAAATATTTATTAAGTACCTACTATGTGCAAGGCACTGTGCTAAGTACCAGGGATACAAAAAGAGGCAACAGTCTCTACCCTCAAGGAACTTGCAATCTAATGGGGAAGATAACCCAGAAATAAATATATACAAATCAAGCTATATACTTAAGTAGGAAATAATTAACAGAGGGAAGGCACAAGAATTAAAAGTAGAGAAAGGCTTCCAGTAGAAGTTGGGATTTTAGTTGTGACTTGAAGGAAAGAAAATGTGGTAGAGATGGATGTGGTAGTTGTTATTTCTTATTGTTTTTGACACCTGCAAGAAAGCTAGAACAGAGATCAGGGAAGTTGTGGGGGGAAGCTATACCTTTTTTCTCTGGTTAGCTGTAAGAAGACATATGAAAGGCTTTCAATAGGAAGTTACATTACAAAGCAAGGCAAGCTCTTTGAAGACAGTCTTTGTCTCCCGAGTGCCTAACATAGTCCCTGCCACACTGTAGGCACTTAAATAAATGCTTATTGATGGATTTATTGTTAATGCAATTGAATGTACAGTTTAGTGTTCCATAATAAATATTTAAAAACAAAACACAGCTACTGACAGGACTATTCATGAGAGAGATGTCCCCTCTGTTCCAGTACTTTGCATATAGTAGGTCCTTAAAAAATGTTTAATGGATGAAAAATGAAAAAGTTAAATCAAAGCATTTTCCATTGAAATAAGTGTTATCAACAAAGATTGTGTTTCTATGAGATAATATGGATCCATGATTTGCAAACACCATTACAAATTATACAACATATTATCTCATTAACAAATATAAGTTGGATCACAGGCAAGATTGGAAAGATGGAAGGTGAAGTTGGATACCAGTCATTAGTAGTAGTCTGTTTTGGTGGTGGGGCTAATTCAGTGAAGTTAAAAAGCATCCTCAGTGTATTTTAATATTTTAATTAAAACAAATTTACCTTGACAAATTTATTACAGTAAGTAGTGTCATTGGTCAAAGGTAATCCTAGAATAGGACATTCCTCTCCCTAGTTTGTAGCCCTTGGTTAGCCTGAGAATGGCTCCTCATTGGGAGGGGAAACATACTGTTTGAGAGAGTTCTTCTCAAACTGTCCTTTTTTTTTGCTCTCTATGGGCATGATTGCGTTCCCTCAGTAGACAGAAAAGTATGGAATCTGAAGTACAGGAAGACATTACATTAAATAGGTCAGCTTTAGAGGCAGGATGGTATGGGAGAAGGCATACTAAGCAGCTAAGTGGCACAGTTTGGAGAGTGCTGGACCCAGAGTTAGGAAGACCTGAATTAAAAACTGGCCTCAAACACTTCCCAGCTGTGTAACACTGGGTAAGTCACTTAACACCTGTTTGCCTCAGTTCCCTCATCTGTGAAATGGGGATGATAGTAACACCTACCTATTAGGATTGTTTTGAGAATCAAATGAGATAATTGTAAAAGTTCTTAGCACAGTGCTCAACATGCAGTAAATGCTCCATAAATATTATTATTAATTCATGCCTTTATCTTGGCTATTCACATGCTTGAAATGCATTCCCTCCTTACCTTCACTTAAAGAATTTGTTTTTTCCTTTAAGAGGAAACTTCAATTATAATTTTTTGCATGAAGTCTCTCTTGGTCCCTCAAATTCCTACTCCCCTCCCAAACTTTCTTGTATTGATTTTGTATATATTTATATTTATTAACTTCATATTTATTCTATATGCATGTGCATGCATATTACATGAAACTTTATAGCCACTTATCTCCCCCATTAAAAAATAAACTCCCTTTGATCAGGATTTCATTCTTTGTACTTGTATCTCCAGCCTAGCACAATGCCTGGAATATATTGTGTGTGTAATAAATACTCATTGATTGATTAAAGAATTTGACTTTTCCACTAGGGAGTTATGTGGCCTTGAGCAAGCCATTAATCCTGTTCTTTGAAATTAACCCATTAAATAGAGCAGCTGGACTAAATTGTACTTTCCACTTCTAAAGTTGGAATCAGAATTTTAGTGCTGTATTTCTTTGATTTTATAATCATGGATATAAGATATCACATTATAGTGGATGGAGAATCCTCGTCAGACTCAGAAAAAAAACTGTTTCAAAGCTCATCCCTGATACATATTGTGTGACCCTAAACAAGTGACAGACTTTCAGGCCACTAAGACTATAAATTTTTTACCTTTAATGGTAGAGTTTCCTCATCAGATATTGTCTATATTACTGAAATCACAGGTTCAGTTAAAAAAATTATAAACAACACTTAAGGTATGTGTATGTGTGGGAGAGAAGATACTCAAAGGAGGGGATTATATTATAAATAATAGGGGGCAGCTAGCTGGTGCAGTGGTTAAAGCACTGGCCCTGGATTCAGGAGTACCTGAGTTCAAATCCGGCCTCAGACACTTGACACTTACTAGCTGTGTGACCCTGGGCAAGTCACTTAACCCTTGTTGCCTGCAAAAAAAAAAAAGAAGTAATAAGCTATTTTGAATGTCATGCATCTAGGCAGTTCAGATTATAGACATACTAGGAAATTACAGTTGTCACTTCACAAAAATACAGATCTAAAATGCTCATGAGTTAGCAGAATTAATGTAATAAAATTGTATTATTAACTAAATTAATTTACATATTTATTTCCATACCAATCAAACTACCACAGAATTCCTGTGCAGAGGGCAGCTAGGTGGCACAGTGAATAAGGTGCCGGCCCTGGATTCAGGACGACCTGAGTTCAAATCCAGCCTTAGATACTTTATACTTACTAGCTGTGTGATCCTGGGTAAGTCACTTAGCCCCCATTGCCCCCCCCTCCTCCCCCAAGAATTCCTTTGTATAGCTAGAAAAAATAATAACAAAATTCATCTAAAGGAACAAGAGGTAAAAAATTTCAAGGGAATCAATGTGAAAAAAATGAAGGAATGGGACCTAGCAGTACCAGATCTCAGACTGTACTACAAAGCAGTTATCATTAAAATGAGCTTGTGTTGGATAAGAGATAAAGTGATTGATCAATAGAATAGATTAGGAACTCAATATATAGAAATAAATGACCATAATTACCTAGTATTTGTTAAATCCAAAGATCCAAACTTTTGGAGCAAAAACTCACTATTTGACAAAACTTCTGGGAAAACTGGAAAACAGTCAGGCAAAAATTAGGCAAAGACCAATATC
Source organism: Dromiciops gliroides (assembly GCF_019393635.1). Taxonomy (NCBI): domain Eukaryota; kingdom Metazoa; phylum Chordata; class Mammalia; order Microbiotheria; family Microbiotheriidae; genus Dromiciops; species Dromiciops gliroides. Next base: position 117,079,821 of record NC_057862.1, on the reverse strand, counting down.
ACATTCTGTAAACCAAGATAAGCTCAAAATAGGCACGAGATTTAGACACAATGAGTGATATCGTAAACAAATTAGGGGAGCATAGAAAAAATGCCTATCAGATTTCTATATAGGGGAAGAATTCATGACCAAACAAGATATAGAGAGGTTCATGGGAGGTAAAATGGATAATTTTGATTATGTTGAAATAATTTTTTTTGTACAAACAAGGCAAGAGCAGTCAAAATTAGAAGAAAAGTAGGAAACCTGGGGGATTTATAGCAAATTTCTCTGATAAAGGTCTAATTTCTCAAATATTTAGGGAACTGAACCAAATTTTTAGAAATGAGCCATTGCCCAATTGATAAATGATGAAAAGATATAAAAAGTTAATTCTTCCTTTTAGAAGAAACCAAAATTATCAATAGTCATATAAAATGCTCTAAATCACTAATAATCAGAGAAATACAAATCAAAACAATTCCTAGGTAACACCTCACCCCTATCAGAATGATTAATATGATAGAAGAGGAAAATGACAAATGCTGGAAGGGATGTGGGAAAATAGGTACACTAATGTACTGTTAGAGGAGGTGTGAACTGGCCAACCATTCTGGAAAACAATTCGGAATTCTGCCTAAAGGAATATAAAACTGCATACACTTTGATCAGCAATATGGCTACTAGATCTGTACCCCCAAAGACATAAAGAAAAAAGGAAAAGGACCCATAGGTACAAAAACATTCATAGCAACTCTTTGCGGTAGTAAAGAATTGAAACAGAGGTCCATCAGTTGGGGAATAGCTGAACAAATTATAGCATATGAATGTATTAGAATACTATTGTACTGTAGGAAATGATGAAAGGATTGGTTTTAGAAAAGTCTGAGAACACTTAAACAAAATGATGCAAATACATAGTAGCAATATTGTAATGCTGATCACCTGTGAAAGACTTAAGGACTGACTGATACAATGATCCCAGATATTTTCATAGTAATCATGATGAAAAATGCTATCCACTTTCAGGTAGAGTTCTAATGCACTCAGAGTACAGATTGAAACATTTTTTCTCTCTACTTGCCTTGCTTCCCCTGCCCCCCCCCCCCCGCCGCCCCGAGGATGGATAATGTGGAAATATGTTTTGCAAGTCCTCATATGTATAATAGGTGTCATATTTATTGTCTTTTCAATGGGTAGGTGGTAGAGAGGGAGATAATTTGGATCTGAAAATAAATAAATAAAAATTGCAGTTGCCATTACAAAATGAAAAAGGGACAGTCCAGGAGCTATGGTGTATTTCCTCATAGAATCACAGAGTTGAAAAGCACCTCAGGGGTTATATTATACAACACATATTTGACCAAGAATTCCTTCTACAATAAATAACATCTGGTCTCTGCTCAAAGGACCTCCAAATTCACGCCCTTTGTAGGCAGCTCATTTCACTTTTGAGTAGCTCTCATCATTAGGAGGTTTTTCTTCACCTCAAGTTTAAACCTACCTTCTTACCCCTTCCACCCATTGCCCTAAGTTCTGGCCTTTGGGATCAGGCAGAAATATCCTTCTCTCTTCCATTATGAAATCCTTCAGATGTGAATATGGCTATTATGTTTCTCCCCCTCTTCTGCATGGGTTCCTTCAAGTAATGCTCATGAGGTTTGATCTGGAGACCCTTCCCCATTCTGGTTTCCATCTTTTAGATGTTTTCTAGCTTCTCAATGTCCATTTTAAAATGCACAGTCCAGAAATAAAAATATTACAGTTGTGATATGACTGAGGAAGAATCTGCTTGACTCTCATCTCACTCATTCTGGATTTTAGACCACACAATGCAACTTAATCCAGTTTTCAGTTTTTGGTAGTCGCATCATATTGTTGAACCATTTTGAACTTGTCCCCAGTCCTGCTTTCCTGTCTCCCACCCTGTTCTTTTTTTTTTTTTTTTGTGAGGCAATTGGGGTTAAGTGACTTGCCCAGGATCACACAGCCAGTAAGTGTCAAGTGTCTGAGGTCAGATTTGAACTCAGGTCCTCCTGACTCCAGGACCAGTGCTCTGTCCACTGCAACACCTAGCTGCCCCACCCTGTTCTTTTTTTCACATGACCTGTTAACTAGTAATACTTAATTGATACTGGACTTGTAAAAAAGATGCATTTATGAATCCATAAAAAAGCAGGTTGTAAAGGTATAACAGGATCCAGGACCTCTAAGATCATTCTTTATAATAATAACCAACATTTAAGGTTTGCAAAACATTTTATGTATGGTAGCTCATTTGATTATTACAAAACCCATATAAGGTGGGTTATCTATTTTTTTATTGTTATCATATAATTTTATAATGCCATATAACAGATATCTTTTATCTATTACCATGCCCAGTTTACAGATTAGAAAACAGACTGAAAGAAGTTAACTAACTTGCTGTAGGTCACATAGCTAGTAAATGTCTGAGGCAGGATTTGAATTTAGTTCTTCCTAATTTCATGTCTAACACACTGTTCTAGCTTGCTCCCTGTAGCTTACTTCCACAACTAAAAGAAACATTGCAAAGGACCTTAAGGAGGAAAGGCAATGTTGGCATACTGGGATAGATTTCATTTTTGAAATAATTATTTTCAAAACCAATTCTGAACCTAAGTGTCCTGTTAATGTCTACAAACATTAGCTTCCTAATGATGTCAAAGGACAGTGATCCTCTTCTTACTACAGTGCTCCTGCTCTGTCTGTGGGGATTGCTGTCTATTTCTCTTTGGGGTTAAATCCTATGATAGGAATACTGTAAACATATTAATTTCCCTTAGGACTTCTGAAAGCATTCTAACTGCATTATTTTTCTTCCAAAAATGAGGTATAACAAGACAATAATTGTGGAATTGAGTTCAAATAGTTTGGTAATGGCTTATAAATACAAAGAGTAGTCATCAGTGCTAGGAGAACAGGAAGGAAAATAGTTCTCTTCAGATAGAATGTCAGATGATATTGGATTCATGTTGTACATCTCCTTTTCCTTTACCCAGCTAGTCATGATATCCATTGATTCTTCCTACAAAAGGGTTCATGTTGTTCTATTTCCATGCCCACTAACAACTTTCACTCATGACTATCTTTTCAACCCCTTACCTTCCACCTTGTATAGTAAATAAATCTTCTGGAAAGCTATTTGTCCAATTTACATATAAAACCCTGAAGGCTATGGCCAAAATCACTACCACTAGGAAGGTGATCTGGATGGTAAACTTTTTTCCCCCATGTTTTTGGATTTTTTTAAATTTAGAATTTTCCCCAAATTACATGTAAGTAAAGAAAAACAAATTTTTTCACATTGATTTTTAAAAACTTTGTGTTCTAAATTTTCTTCCTCTCTCCCTCAACCCTCCCTATATAATCAAGTAATTCAATATAAGTCATACATGTGCAGTTATGTAAAACATCTTCACATGAGTCAAGTTGTAAAAGAAAATAGAAAAAATAACTTTAGAAAGAACTAATAAATAAAGTTATACTTCCATCTGTATTCATATACCATCAGTTCTTCTGATGGTTTCCATTTTTCATAAGTACTTCTGATAGCATCCTGCTTATCAGTTCTTTCACAGCTACTATTGCTACCTGTATTACCCTCTATCCTCTTCCCTCCCCTTGATATTTACTCTATTTTCTACCATCTTTCACCATATCCCTCCTCGAAAGTTTTGCTTTTTACTGCTCCCTCCTCCAATCTGCCCTCCCTTCTTTTGCCTCCCCACCTTTTCTCCATCCTGTCTCACTTTGCCTCAGGGCAAAATATATTCCTATACCCACTTGAGTGTGTATGTTATTCCCTCTTTGAGCTAATTCTGATGAAAGTCTCACTCACTCCCCAACTCCTTCCCCATCTTCCCTTCCACTTCATAAGCTTTTTCTTATTTCTTTTATGTGAGCTACTTTTCCCCACTCCACCTTTCCCTTTCCCTTTCTTCCAGTGCATTCCTCTTACCCCTTAACTTTATTTTGAGGATGTCATCATGGGTCAGCTAGGTGACACAGTGGACAAAGCACCAACACTAGACCCAGGAGACTCCAAGCTCAAATCCAGCTCCAGACATAAGCCACCCTACCCTGCCTGACCCACAAAAAACAAGGATAAACAAAAAAAGAAATGCTTTACAGATATCATCCATTCATATTCAATTTACACCTGTGCCCTCTAAGTATATTCCTTTTAGCTGCCCTAATACTGAGAAAGTTCTTATGAGTTAGACGAATTATCTTCCCATGTAGGAATGTAAACAGTTTAACCTTTTAATGTCCCTCATGATTTCTTTTTCCTGTTTACCTTTTTATGCTTCTCTAGGGTCTTGTATTTGAAAGTCAAATTTTCTATTCAGTTCTGGTCTTTTCATCATGAATGTCTGAAAGTCCTCTTTTTCATTAAATTCCCATTTTTCCCCTTGAAAGTTTATACTCAGTTTTGCTGGGAAGGTGATTTCTGGTTGTAGTCCCAGTTATTTTGCCCTCTGGAATATCATATTCCATGCCCTCTGGTCCTTTAATGTAGAAGCTGCTAGATCTTGTGTTATCCTTACTGTAGCTCCACAGTATTTGAATTCTTTTTTTCTAGCTGCTTGCAATATTGTGTCCTTGACCTGAGATCTCTGGAATTTGGCTGTAATATTCCTGGAAGTTTTCTTTTTGGGATCTCTTTCTGGAGATGATTGGTGGATTCTTTCAATTTCTATTTTACCTTCTGCTTATAGAATATCTGGACAATTTTCCCTTACAATTTCTTGGAAGATGATGTCTAAGCTCTTATTTTGTCCATGGTTTTCAGGTAGTCCAATGATTTTCAAATTATTTCTCCTGGATCTATTTTTCAGGTCAGATGTTTTTCCAAGGAGATATTTCATATTGGCTTCTATTTTTTTTATTCATTTAAATTTGCTTTATTGTGTCTTGGTTTCTCATAAAGTCATTAGCTTCCATTTGTTCAATCCTAATTCTTAGGTGATTATTTTCTTGAGAGAGCTTTTGTATCTCCTTTTCCATTTGGCTTTCTAAGCTGTTGACTTTTTTCATAACTTTCCTTCATTACTCTCATTTCTCTTTCCCTTGTTTTTCTACCTCTCTAAATCTTTCCTCTATCTCTCTTACTTTCTATTTAAAGTCCTTTTTGAGTGTTTCCATGTCTTGAGACCAATTCATATTTTTCTTGGAAGCTTTGGATGCAGGAGCTTTAACTTTATTATTATCTTCTTCTGAGGGTGTATCCTGGTCTACCTTGCCCCCAAAGAAGCTTTTGATGATCTGCTGTTTTTTTCCTGCCTACTCTTGACTTTTAACTCCTTAACATGTAGTGCTACTTCTAGGATGGACTGTCCTGAGCTACAGCGTGACTCAGGGGGTAATTAAGCTTGTTCTTAGCCTGCCTGGCCTGTAAGTAACCACAGCCCAGTTTCTCTTTGACCTGGCACCAGATGGCTGATTGGAATGTGATTCTCTATGGTCGAAAGCTTGGTGTGCCTGTGTCCTTCCCCCATTGGGTGGCTGCCTGCTCGAATTTGCTTTGCTGCTTCAGAACATGGGTGCCCCACCCCAGTTCCACATCTATTCTCACCAACCACTGGACGCCCTCACCAGTCCATGAGCCAATCTTCAGAAGCAGCAGCTGAAGATTCTGAGACTCTGGAGGTGCTGCCTGCCCGAGGCTGGTCCTGCACCATGTACTGAGCTCCTCTCTCAGCCTGAATATCAGGTGTTCCAAGTCACCCAACTAAGCCATTGTTCTGTCCTTATGTGGGTTATGCTGCTCCAAATGTTGTTTTATGGCATTATTTTTTGGAGTGCATGGATGGGTTTGTTTGGAATGGGGAAAGTCACAGCCTTTCCTCTACCATCTTCTGGATGGTAAACTGTTAAGGGGAAATGAGAAATAAGCCCAGCCGAGCATAGACAAGGGTTGAGGTCAGTTGAAAATTTAGAGTTCTAGATGGCTAAAGTCTAAGAGAATCAAGGGGGAAGGGGCAGAGACCAAGGATCTAGGCATTGAAAAGGCCAAAATGAGTTAAATGTCTAGAAGCTCAAGGAAATCCTATTAGGAGTTAAGGTCAGAACCTTAGCAAGTTTTAAGAACAGAGGCATGAAAGATACAGCAGCAACAATATTAATCACAATTCATATTTGTTTATGATATTCAGATTCTACAAAGTACAGTAATGCATTGTTCAATACAAAACTGAGGCAGAATCATTACCGATGATTAAAAAAAAAAAAAAGAGACACAGATCGGATAAGTCAAATTGCTCAGGTCACTAGTGAGTGAGTTTTTGAGGCAGAGATTAAAATCCAGTTGTTTTTTCTCCAGATCCAGAACTATATGTATTAATAGCTACCATTTATCTAGTGCTTATGATATGCCAGGCACTGTGCTAACTGCTTTATAATTATCTCATTTGATCCTCATAACAACCCTATTATGATCTTCATTTTACAGATGAGAAAATGGAGACAAACAGGTTAAGTGACTTGCCCAGGTCACACTGTTAGTGTCTGAGTTGAGATTTGAATTGAGGTCTTCCTGACTCCAGGCTTTGTGCACTCTTTACTGTGCCACCTAGCTGCTTGAAGTTACTTCTCAACTAGCATGATATTTCATACTTCTTTCTTTCTTTCCTTCCTTCTTTCTTTCTTTCTTTCTTTCTTTCTTTCTTTCTTTCTTTCTTTCTTTCTTTCTTTCTTTCTTCCTTTCTTTCGTTCAGGACAATGAGGGTTAAGTGATTTGCTCAGGGTCACACAGCTAGTAAGTGTCAAGTGTCTGAGGCCAGATTTGAACTCATGTCTGCCTGAATCCAGGGCCAGTGCTTTATCCACTGCACCACCTAGCTGCCCCCTCAGACTACTTTCAAATGAACTGAAGATTAGCCCTACCTTGTTCTGCTGATGATGCTTGCAGATTTTAAAGTTTTCCTTTTCATTTTTCTGTAACTGAAAGTTCCTTCGGAGATTGTGCCTAAATGGGCTCATCTACTAGTTGAGGTACCAAACCTAAGGCTTCTTTTTTAAATTTTTATTTTTTTGGAGGACAATAAGGGTTAAGTGACTTGCCCAAGGTCACACAGCTAATAAGTGTCAAGTGTCTGAGGCAGGATTTGAACTCAGGTCCTTCTGAATCCAGGGCCAGTGCTTTATCCACCGCACCACCTAGCTGCCTCCACTGAGGCTTCTTTTTTACATGTAGAAGGTAATTCTGAGGCTACTGCTTAGAGCTATAGAAGTACTTCTGTATCCTGAAGTTCCAAAGAACAGAAGTGGAAGTCAGGGAAGGATGAAGTGGGGAGGGGATCATGAGAGGATTGAACAGAACAAAAAGATGCTTCCAAACTTTGTGAATTAAGTGAATGGCTTCCCCGTTTCCTGGAATTCTCTCCCTCCTCAAAGCTTACTCTCAGTGTCTATGCATTCCTTCAAGTCCCAGGTAAAATTCTACCATCTGTAGGAAGCCTTTCCCAACTCCTCTTATTTCTAGTGCCTTCCCTCTGTTGATTATCTCCAATTTATTATACGTATGTATGTATGTATGTACATATGTAAGTGTATGTAAGCATGTATGTATGTAAGTATGTATTGTTAGTGCAAAGTTGTTTTCATGTTATCCTTTTCATTAAACTGTGAGCTCCTTGAGGGCAGAGGCTGTCTTTTGGCTTTCTTCATATTCCCAATACTTAGCACATTGTAGGAACTTAGGAAAACTTGTTCACTGACTGATTTCTTTAAACAGAAACAGCAAACCAAAGGGGGAAAAGGCCAAAAAACTCAACCAAACAAAACCAGAGATACTGATACCCTGAAGGCTTTGTGGGCAAGTAGGGCTTTTTTCAGCCTGAGGGATATCTTTGAAATGATAAGTAAATGTTATTTTTTTTTTGGTTAATTTCTATCAATTATTGTGATGGGATCCTCTCTTTTGCCTTTTGAACTTGTCTGTTGATCAGTTTCATGGATGTAAGACCCTCCAATATTAGCTTGTTAGAGTTGAGGTGTAATTTATTTAGTAGTCTCCCCACCCAATTTCCATACCTAAAGCATGAGGCCCTTTGTCCAGACTCTCAAAAGAGTTACAGTAGAGGAATGTTTTTCTGACATTCAGCCCTGTCAAACTCTTTGCAACCCCCTTTGGAAGGTTTTTTTGTTTTTTGTTTTTGTTTTTTTTGACAAGGATACTGGAGTGGTTTGCCTTTTCCTTTTCTAACTCATTTTACAGATGAGGAAACTGAGGTAAACAGGGTTAAGTGACTTGGCTAGGGTCACACAGCTAGTAAGTATCAAGTATCTGAGGCCAGATTTGAACTTAGGTCCTCCTGACTCCAGGACCAGCACTCTATCCACTACTGTACCTACTTGCCCTTTGAGTCTCCAAGCTTTAAGAAGAAGCAGTGTGGTATATGGACAGAGGGCCTTGGGGTCAGAAAGACCCAGGTTCATGTCTTGCCTGTAACACTTACTAGTCTGTGATCATTCACTGAACCTCTCAGTGCCCCAAGTAATTCTTTAAGACTACAAGTTGCAAAAACATTGCCCATCTTTATTGATGGAGAGAGATTTCACAATAGAGTTGCTTTTATTGGTTACATCATAGGTACAAACCAAAAAGAAGTTGAAAAAAAAGAATCTACAGAAACTCAAACAATGTGAAAGTAGAATATGCTCCAAAATGTCCATATTTAACTATCAGCTACCCCAAACTTCACCGTCCCTTCAGAGAGAGACAATCCAGTAAGACTATTACAACCTGGACATATATACATACCATCTAATCTCACCTAGCATCACCTATGAAAACATAGATGGGATTCCTTGTACAGTTCAGGAAAAAATATTTATATCTCTAATGTAAAAAATTGATGTAATCTGGATATAAGCAAAAAATTACAAAGGAAAGTCTGTCAGCTACCTTGTTTTAATTCAATAGAATATGCTTTCTTTCTTGTGGAATAAAACTGAGAAAAGCCTGTGTTATGGAATTAGACATTGTTAAATAACCTGTCATGTTCAAATGAAAGAGGTTGGGGTGATCATATCTCCAATTCTAATCTCAATTCCTTATGATTTGGAAAGAGAAATTTTTGTGATGAAGTAAAAAACAAAAGACATTATATATATATATATATATATATGTGTGTGTGTGTGTGTGTGTGTGTGTGTGTGTGTGTGTGTGTGCGTGTGTATTTAAAGAAAGAGAGCCTTTTTCCTTGGAAAGATACACAAATATGGCAGGATCTGCGTTTTCATTGGGTTGGGGAAATTCCCTTGTGATAACTCCTTCCTCTAGTATAAATCACAGCACATTTACAGCTTAATAGACAAGACTTTTTTTTTGGGGGGGGGGCAGGGCAATGAGGGTTAACTGACTTGCCCAAGGTCACACAGCTCATAAGTTTCAAGTGTCTGAGGCCAGACCTGAACTCAGGTCCTCCTGAATTCAGGGCCAGTGCTTTATCCACTGCACCACCTAACTGCCCCAATGGACAAGACTTAAGCAGATGCTTGAGGTACATAATGTTTAAGCAACCACACATATAGGGTCACAGATATAGTAAGTGGCAGAGGGAGGATTTTAATCTAAGTTTTCCTACATGTAATCCCAACACTCATCTACCAAGTCTATGCTTCTATGCCCAAGGGATAATTATTAAATATTAATTATTCTTTATCCCATGCATGTGTAAACAATTAATTGTTATTTGAGAAACTGTAGGGACCAATTTTTAATTGGAGAGTGTTAGCTAGGTGGCTCACCACAATATTGGGGCAAGGAAGGAGACCAACAGCCTCCCTCAAAACAGAGCAGAATTTATTTAACAAGAATGAACTTAAAAAAAAAACACAAACAGGATCAATAGGATTAAAGGAAAGGAAATAAAATGGGGAAAGGGAAGTAATACAACCTGAATGACACTACTGGCCAGGAATCAGCTGAGAACACACAGCAGTGTCCTGTGGCCTTCCAGCTTCAAGCTAGAATGGCAAAAAACCTCCCTTCTTCCCAGCAGACCCCAGGCTGCCCACACACAGCCCCCAGCCAATTGGCTGGCCACTCTGATAGTCACATGGCTACCCTCACTGGGCTTCCAATCATAACTATGCCAGGTCCATGTAGGAGTGGGCGAATGGTGATGATGTGAGGTGCTAGCACCATGGCGACAGCTACAACCAGTGGGTGGAGCACCTTGCCATTTGCACATCCCCAGGCCAGTGCATGCTGAGGTTTTTTAAAATTCTAGCCAAAAGATGGGGTCATAAAAACCTAGTGATGAGGTAAAAGGACAAATAGTTAAAGAAAGGTAAACTAAGAAAGCCACTGTTATGATGTAGGAGTTTTGAATCATAGCCCTTCAGAATTGGAAAGTAGCTAAAGATGCATCAAGTACTCTTCATTTTTTCAGACAAAGAAACAGTTTAGAGTTCTCTGGTTACTAAGTATCCCTGATAGACTGGGAGCATGGACCAATCAATCACAAAATTGAAAAGGAATTATTCAGTGGCACTCCAGGCATCATGGCTAGGTATCATGGATACAAATAAAATGAATGAAATGATTATTTCTCAAAAAGACTTCACAGTCTCACAGGGGAAACATAGATAACTATTAAGAGAATACAGTTAATACAAAGTATTTAAATATAAGGGATTTAGATAATAGTTGGTGAGGTCAGCACAAGCTTCATGTTAAAAGAGGTGCTAGAACTGAATCTTCAATAAGAGGTGACTCTGTGAGGTGTAAGTGAGGATGGAGTCTTTCTCCTGTGGAAAGCCAATAATAAAGGCATGGAGATGGAGTCAGAGATGGGATGGTTTGTGTGAAGAACAAAGAAGGGCCAGTCTGTCTAGATTTGTTGGGGGAGGGACGTAATGAACAATGTACAATGTAATGTACAATGAAACTGGAAGATAGGATGAAGGAAGGTTTTCAAGAGCTTTGAAAGTTAAATAGAGGAGTTTTTGTTTTATCCTGGAGGCAACAGGAATTTATTAGGAAATATACAAAAGCCAATCTGAAAGAAAAGAAAACAAAAACCCCATGCACAAGCTATCTTGAATCAGTTTAGAATGAGCCATACAAAATTATTCATGGCTAGATGATTTTTACTAAACATTTACTAAGTATCTGGTACGTTTAAGTCTGTTCTGTTTTGGTTTCTTGGGACTAGGCTTTCTCATGATAGGCTATCCCTGCTATCTAGGCTAATTTTCTCACATGTTCACCCTTCACCTTTCTGGAATTCCCCCATAACTACTTAGAAACTACTAGCCCCAAGCACTTTCAATGAATGGCACTTTTGTGTCTACAAAATCAAAATTGGAAAACCAATAAGATGTCCCTGATAAGATCTATCCTCACTATAAAACACACAGCCCTCTTCCACATGGCCTTCCTCTGTCTTCTTGCACCCAACTGGAAGGGATGGTGAGAGCCTCTAATAAATCTGATTCTGAATTTGAAGGGAAACTCCCTCAGGTTTATTAATCCCCTTTCCCCTTCTGTTGTGAACTGAAGATCATTGCATCCAAGGCTGGAATTTCAGACAATGTTGTCAGAGAGAAGTCAAGAAACTCTGGCAATGTGAGATAACTTATTTTTGTACAGGGCAGCTATGTTGAGTAGAAGTATGACTCCTAGGCTCTTTGTGCTTTTTACATCCTAACTTCTTCTGAATCCACAGGCTGTCTAAAAGATTAAGGGTAGCAGGACTCCTCAGATGGGTGGGGCTGTCTAGATCTACAGGTGAATTAATAAACTGAGTATTTAAAAAGCAGGACCTACTTTTGTGGATTTTCATATATTAGATATGCCTAAAGCAAGTTCCTCCCATATTTGGAAAATATATTTCCTTTGAAGAAGACGATTATCTGAAAGAATGTTAAAATGCTGTGAGCACCCTAGGAGATATAAATATTTACTATTGCTTCTCATTTTTAGAGCACTTAGGGTTTTTTTTTAAAGCTTTGAAATGAATCTATTATGGATTCTTTCGAAATGGGACTATTATGAAAAGCTTAGCATTATTATTATCCAAACCATATGTGCTTTGGACATCCTCAGCACCAGACACGGGAGCCCTTTGTCTCCAGTTGAAGGGTGAAATACTGAATTTCAAGGACTGTTTGAATTTTCCCAAAGGAAGTTGCTGAGAGTAAAGAGGATAAGTGTTAATATCAATGATCTTTATTAATGGCTATGGTCCACATATGTCAGTGCCCCTCTCGAAGAACTCAGTGTTTTTAAGAAGTTCTTAAGTGGTTAGTTACTCTTTCAATATTACCAAATGGCAGTGTTACTTCAATCTCTCAGAGATCTAGTGATAGTTTTGCACTCACTAGTCTAAAAATCTCTTTGTTCACCCGGATTTTGAATAAAGAAAGTGAATTTTAAGTGGACTAGAGATTGCTTGTTTTTCAATAGTGGATGATATGGTTGCAGTGTACACACTCTCCTCTTTTAAAATGTCATCCTTGGGACAGCTAGGTGGTGCAATCGATAGAGCACTGGCCATGGATTCAGGAGGAAGGACCTCAGTTCAAATCTAGTCTCAGACACTTGACCCTTACTAGATATGTGACCCTGGGCAAGTCACTTAACCCCAATTGTCTCACCCCCCCCCAAAAAAGAGTTATCCTTTTGGTTGAAAGGATTTCTAAGTTTCTCCCCTAGAGCTCTGATGTTCCATTAATATCCATTGTATTTTATACTAGAAAAAATTATGATTTAAATTCATTGCGATCTCCATAGGATCACAGAGCAAGTCAGGGAAGGGATAGGTGCCACTGAAGGCATTATTTGATTTTGTACAAGCAGAGAGGAATATAGTGGGAAGAGTCCTAAATTCAGTTTCAGGGGACTTAGTTTCAGACTATAGGTCTGTAACTAAGGTTAGTAGATGTATTATGTTAGAGGAGCCTATTTACCTCCCTGTGATGTAAAATACTTTGCCCTCCCAACTTCACAGGGTTGTTTTAAGAAAAGTGCTTTTGAAAATTATAAAGTGCTACATAGCTGTGAGTTATCATTTTTGTGGATTAGCCAATTAAATTTAGAGAATGTGAAAGATGGTATGTATTTGTTCCTGTGCAGTTTTTAATTTTTTTTAAAATTTTAAACATTTTATCAATCCATTTTGTTTTTACACCATAAGCCTTTAGTAATTTACTTTCCCTTGTAAGAAAGAAAAACTGTACATTTAAAAATGAAAAAGCACAGTTAACTATATATGATAGTATATGCAACATTCCATGACCATATATGGCCCTTCTTCCATTTCTCTCCAGAGAGGAAAGCATTCTGTTTTCTCATCTATGCATCCATTAGATCAGAATTAGTCATTACTATTAATCAGAGTTTTTCTGCCTTTTCAGTGTTGTTGTTTTTTCAAGGCTGCAGTCATTGTATAAATTTATGCTCTCACCTTTACAAGGAAAAGAGTTAAAATATGAAACCAACTACTTTTTCAAGTGTTAGATCTTTCCCTTGAACTCAATATTCATCTTGGTACAAAGAAAGCAGAATGCCAGTTCATACTTACTAAACAGCAAACACTCAGCATCTGTTGGCAGAACAAACAACTAATTTCTGTGCAAATCATCTTAGCTCAATATTGGTTATACAGGGTGAAAAGCAACATTTTGCCAGGGGTGGGACCCTCACATTTCTTTACAGTCTCTTTGCTGGATAACCTTGAAAGAGGAATCACTGGCAGCCCCTAATCCTAACTAGCTGTTCTAAATCTTATAGTGTCATGTTCTCATCGTCTGGCCTCCGTACTTTCCTGCTATTGAATGAGCTTCACATAAATTATCTAGGAAATGAAGTAAAATGTAATTACAGTGTCCAGCAGCACCGAGGCAGACAGATAGGAAAAAACTGAAAGACAATGCAGCTTGTCCAGCTGGCTTTCAGTAAATGTTCTTTGGAAGAATTAGGGAGAAACAGGACATGAATCATTGTACCACCTCACTCACTCCCAGCGATGCCATCAGCTCCTAAAGACAAAGGACTCCCAAATAAGACCCATTTCAGATGAGGAGGAACAAACCAATGGAGTCCTTTTAGGAAGGAAGCCTTCAGACATCAGCTTTGTCAGGTGAAATCCAGGGCATATTTTGCGTGATAGCAAACCCCTCATGATTCATGGAACAACATGGCTAATTGAAATCCACCAATCATTTACTGTGTCATTTCAGTGTATCATGAGAAATAGCTCTCCTAGCAAACTATTCCTAAGGAAGGAGATGCTCCTAAATGTTGATATAACAGGATGTCTTGTGGACACTGATACAAGGTTGGATGAATATATCTTGGGCTTGAATTATGCAAGAGGCATTGAGTTACAGAGGTACTAAAAGAAAATGAAAGACCAGGTATTTGTGTTTGTGGATTTGTTTTTTTTTTTTTAAATCTAAGGTATTAGATAATTCTGCTATGCATGGAGAGATTAAGTGACCTGCCAGGGCTATACTTAATATGAGTTAGAGGTGGGTCTTCCTAGCTTTAAGGGCAATTCTCTCAGTTCTTTATCCACTAAGGTTAAGTCACTTGCCATATTCACATAGCTTACAGGGGCAGAGTTTGAGCCCAAGCTTCACCTATTCCAAGTCCTCACCCTATCCATTATTTTTTTTCTTTTCTTTTTCTTTTCTTTTTTTCTTTTTGCGGGGCAATGGGGGTTAAGTGACTTGCCCAGAGTCACACAGCTGCTAAGTGTCAAGTGTCTGAGGCTGGATTTGAACTCAGGTCCACCTGAATCCAGGGCCAGTGCTTTATCCACTGCATCACCTAGCCACCCCCTCACCCTATCCATTATGGCATGGTATCCGAATCTTTCCAAAATGAAGAGGCCAATTATGTTGGATGATAGATTTAGAGCTGGAAAGAAAGTTGAAGGTCATTGAATCCAACAAATAGATAAGAAAACTGTAACATAGACAAGTTAAATGACTTTTCCAGGTTTACACAAGTAGCGTCTGATGAAATTTGAATCCAGAATTTCTTGACTTTAACTCCAGTGGCTTTTACACTATACTATGTTGCCTCTCAGGTGAGGCTTTCCTGATCAGCTTTTAAGACCATCCATAATCTGATCTCACTCTTCCTTTCTAAACATTTCCCATTTCTCCCTAAAGTCTAACTTCTATTCCTATCAGATTTTTCTGTCTCATGGATTTTTCATATTTACATTAATATCGACCTTCCTGACTACTTATATTGTTGAGAATCAACCTTTTCTTCCCTAACATGTCTAAATTCTACCCATTCTTCAAAGCATAGTTCATCACTACCTCTTACACGAAATTTTCCTTACTATTTCTGCTTTCATTTGTCTTCCCCTTTTTTGAAATCCTGGAGTACTTAGTTTGGTCCTTACAATTTTGGACTTATATATAGGCTATCTTGTATTATTAAATATGGTGGTTTTGTGAGTTCAAGGACCATGTCTTATACATTTTTGTAGCCCCCATACTTTGCCATAGCTATCAGTTTTGAGTGCATGAGATTAAAACAAACAAACAAAAACAGCCTTTCCTCCCCAAATCCAGTTTAATGATCAGACCTTTGGAAATGTAAATGGATTGTATGGATTTTCCAGCCAGTCAAGACTCCAAATTAATAAACATTTCTTAAGTTTTTGCTATGTTCCAGGGACTGTGCTAAACCCTAGGGATACAAAGAAAGGGAAGGAAAGAAACCAATTCCTGATCTCAAGGAACTTACAATCTAATGGGGAAGACAACATGCAAAATAATTATATACAAATACAATGTATATGGGACAAATTGGAGCCAAACTCAGAAGGTATGCACTAGATTAAGGAGGCTGGGAAAAAAGGTTTCTTGAAGAAGATGGGACTTCAGTTAAGACTTCAGGGAAGTCTGGGGGAGGAAAGAAGGAGGAAGAGAATGGGTTCAACATTTTGTACCCATACTCTTACCATCTTTCTACAGAGAAATGAGTTTAATCACTTTTATATTTGTATCCCCAGCACTTAGCTAAGTGCTTTCTATAAAATAGGCACTTTATCCGTATAAATATATACCTAAATATGTGTATACACACATATATGTATACATATACATAGACATCCATACACTCGTATAGCCATCGATCCATCCATACACACATACATACATATATTTAGATTGGGGTACTGGCTCATAAAATATTGGATAATTATATCTAAATTATATAATTTATAATTATATCTATTATATCACTAAAAGTTTGTAAAAAGGGATGAAAATGGGACTCAAGTGATGCCTTTCTTTATTCACCAGCTCTAACTATGCCTACCTATCTATCTATTGCTTTGGGGAGAGGTGGGAAGGAAGGAATTAAAAGAGAAAATAGGCATATAGTCCAGCATCTATGCATGAGTAGCATTATATAGTGGATAGAATCCTGGATTTGGAGTCACAGAGGGTTGGGTTCAGATTCTACCACTGTCAATCAAAGAATAAACATCTATTAAGTGCCTATTAGCACTGTGCTAAGCCACTGCTAGCTGTATAACCCAGGACAAAACATTTACTATATGAGTCTCAGTTTTCTCATCATAAAAATAGGTATAATAGGAATACTTACATCATGTGTTTGTTATGAAGATCACATAAGATAATGTATATAGACATTTGATCTTCACAACAAAACTGTGATATATTTCTAAAGAGATTTAATCAATTTTAAAACACTATATAAATGTGTTACCAATAATAATGGATTGTTACTGGTTATTGATGTTCTTTTCATTATTTTGGGAAGGATGAATCGATAAGTTACTACCTTTTTACTAACTTCTCAAACTCATGATGCTGTCAACAAGACTAGAAACACCCTTCTCAGGAACTGCTTTTCAGTCTCTTGTCCAGGGAAAGAAGCCCAAAGTATAAAAGGAAGCCAGGGGCACGAGGTTCAGTTTCATGATTGTCTAGGCAAGCACATGGCCTTGCTACCATATTTGCATTGTCACTATTGCTACTGGAGCATTGGGGAAAGAAACAGATTTCCTCTACTTCTCCTCTCCTCCAACAGTGAAATTCCTAGGGATAGCTGGCATTTGCTGTTACCTAATAAGGAAGTAATTGCTGAAAGAGGCTACCCTTGGTATTTATAGCCCACCAGGTGGGGGTGGGGGATCTTTTTGTGACTCTGTAGCCAATCCTTTTTTAAATTTTTAAAAATTAATTAATGAATGAATTTAGAATTTTCCCCACCTTACATGTAAAAACAAATTATAACACTGATTTTTAAAACTTTGTGTTCCAAATTCTTTTCCTCCCTATCCCCCCTTAAGAACTCAAGCAATTCAATATAAGTTATACATGTGCAGTCATGCAAAACATAGAAGACAAAAACAACTTTAGAAAAAGGAACTAACAACAACAAAATATACTTCCATCTATATTCAGATACCATCAGTTCTTTCTTTGTATATGGATTGCATTTTTCATAAGTCCTTTAGAGTTGTCTTAGATCTTTGCATTGCTGAAAAGAACTAAGTCATTCACAGATAATCTTACAATATTGCTGTTATTTTGTATACAGTACATTTCACTTTGCATCAGCTCATGTAAGTCTTTCCAGATTTTTCTGATGGCATCCTGCTCATCTTTTTTCTATAGTAAACTACATTTACATAATACTTTAGAGGGCGATTTCCTTTCAAAATACCCATGAGGTTGAACCAATCCTTTTTTACAACAACCCCCAGTCATAGGGTTGGACCCATAAGGAGCAATCAGAAGCTATTGGTTGTATATGTCCTTCAGCAAGGAACAGAGCATGTGACCTTCCAAAAAAGGGTCAACTTTATGGGATCAAATTGCTTCTCTGTAAGATCTTATGACTTCATCAGGGTGAGGAACTTCTTTCAGTAATGTGGATCAAAAATCTTTCCAGGATTTATTAGTTAAGACCTAGTGAATTTCCTGTAGGGAGAGTTTAAAAGACTTGACCAGAGTGACATAACTATTAAGTGTCAGAGATAGGACCAGGACCCTTGTCTTCTTGACTCCAAGCCTAGGATTCTGTCCATAGTACTGTTCTACTTACAATACCACATGCACACTGGACCATAGATTTAGAGTTAAAAGGGAAGTTAGAGGTCCTTTAGTCCAGCCCTACCATTTTCCAGAGGAGAGAACCAAAGTTCAGAAAGGTTAAGGGACTTGTGATAATAATAGCTATTGGGGGCAGCTAGGTGGCATAGTGGAGAGAGGACCAGCCCAGGAGTCAGGATGGCCTGAGTTCAAATCTGGCCTCAGATACTTAACACTTACTAGCTGTGTGACCCTGGGCAAGTCACTTAACCCCAATTGCCTCACCAAAAAAAAAAAAAAAGATAATAATAGCTATTATATTCATTACCACCACTGTGCTGGAGTAGACATTAGATAGGGTCAGTGTCCCCTATATTTAGAGCACCACACAGCTGGGAACAACTTGATTTATACACATAATATCTTTTTCTTATGTTTCTTCACTTATAAAATGAGTGGTTTGCATTAGATAAACTTCTAAGGTCCTTTCCCACTTTAAATCCCATGATCCTATACTGTATTACTATTATCAACAGTTTGAGATCATAGACATCCAAACTTTTCATGCTAGGCACATACCCTTTATAATAAAATGTATGATTTGATAGAGTTTGAACAGAAAATTATTTATTGTTTTAACTGGTTTCATCATTGAGGTAACAGGATGTCCATGTCCCATAATTGAACAATGGCAGAGAACTGGACAGATTCTGGCCACTAGAGTTATATTTCTGGCCCTAGATCAATTCTCTTCCAGCTGCTCAGTGCTCCACGCACACTTAAAAACAAAACAAAACAAAACAAAACAAAACACAACGCAACACAGATCCAAATAGAAGAAAAGGTACAGAAACTCCCTGAAAAAAATTCCTTACAAATTAGAATTGGCAAATGAAAGCCTGCTAAACGCTTCTTTTCTCAAATATATAATCACCATAGAATTAGTATAATTTATTAAAATAAGAGTCATGCTCAATTAGTAAAGTGTCAAAGGATATAAACAGAAGCTTTTCAGAAGAAGAAACCAAACTTATCTATATTCTTATGAAAAGTACTCTAAATCAGGGATTCTTAGACTTTTCCCACTTGCAACCTCTTTTTACCCAAGAAATTTTTATGTGACCCCGGGTATATAGATATATAAAATAGGCATACATAACTTTTTACTGTTGCTAATTTTTTTTTGCGACTCCCACATTCAGTTTTATAACCTCATATGGGTTGCAACCCACAGTTTAAGAAGCTTTGCTTTAAGTCACTACTGATTAGAGAAAAGCAGATTAAAATAACTCTGATATACCATCTCACATGGATCAGAAATGACAAATGTTGGAGGGGATGTGGGGAAAATAGACACACTAATGCATTGTTGATGGAGTTGTGAACTGATCCAACCATTCTGGAGAACAAACTGGAACTATGCCCAAAGGGCTATAAAACTGTGCATACCCTTTGACCCATTAATACCACTACTAGGTCTGTATTCCAAAGAGATCGAGGTAAAAAAGGAAAATATTTATGGCAGCTCTTTTTGTGGTGGCAAAGAGTTGTAACTTGGAGGAATACTTATCAATTGGAAAATAACTGAACAAGTTGTGACATATGACTGCGATAGTGTACTATTGTGATATAAGAAATGGTGAGTGATGTGGTTTCAAAGAAAAAAAAAAGCATGGCAAGACCTCTATGAACTGATGAAAAGTGAAGTGAGCAGAATCAGAATATATAATAGCAATGCTGTAATAATAATCAACTGTAAAAGACTTGGCTTCTCTGGTCAGTAAAATGACCCAAGACAATTCCAAAGGTCTCATGATGAAAAAATGCTATCTACCTGAAGAAGAGAATTGATAAACTCTGAGTGTAAATTAAAGTATAATTTTCCTCATTTTCTTTCTTCCTTTTTTGTTTTTGGCTTTTTTTGGTGATATAGCTAATATGGAAATATGTTTTACATGACTTGACATGTATAATTGATATCATATTGTTTGCCTTCTCAGTGAGTGGGGAAGTATGGGAGGGAGGGGGAGAATTTAGAACTTAAAATTAAAAAGAATATTAATAATAAATTTTAAAAAGAGATGAAATTATATTACAATAAAATATCTAATTTTGTCTTATAATTAGAAGATCATTCCTGGGATCTAAGTACTACTGTCTAAATGTTGTTGTTGCTCAGTAGTCCTCAGTTGCATCTGGGTCCTCATGATCTTATTTGGGGTTTTCGTAGAAAAGATACTGAAGTGGTTTTGCCATTTCCTTCTCCAGCTCATTTTATAGATGAGGAAACTGAAGCAAACAGGGCTGAGTGACTTGCCCATGGTCACACAGATACTAAGTTTCTGAGGCTAGATTTGAACTCAGAAAGATGAATCTTCTTGAATCCAGGCTTGGCACTCTATCCACTGTGCCACCTAGCTACTCAACACCATCTAAATACTTTTCAGAAATAGTCAAAGGCAGTGTGAAAGAGATATTTCCTATAAATTGTGAAGTGCTGCAGATATTTCTACTTATAATTAACAGTGTGACTTCATCTATCAGATAGTGCCCATGTTATGACAGTGAGCAGAATCAGAATTGAATAGGAAGAGAAGAACAGCTTGGATCACATTTGGGAAACTTCATGGGCTCTTTACATTATCCCAAGGTAGCTATTCCATGCCACCAACCACCATCTTTTTCCACTCATATTTTTCCCAGTGATATTATGAATATTTGAATCATAAAACATTTTAATCTTGAAAAGAATCAATCCCGGAGGTCAATCAAAGGGCAATGGAATGATATGAAGCAAGTTTAAGTTGATGAAATCTATTTCCAGTGTCAGCCTCTTCATAAGAATGGTGTACCCAAAACACCAGGGATATCTGCAGTCAGAAAAAAGGAGATGGACTGATTATGTAGCATAATGGAAGGTTAAAAGAAAGACAATGTAGTGCAGTGGACATGCCCTGACTTTGGACTATTAGGTCCTGGCTTCAAATCCTACCTCTGAAATGTGTTTCTTGTGTGACATTGGGAAATTAATTCTTTTTTTTTTCTCCCTGGCCTCAGTATCCTTAACTATAAATTGAGAAGGGGGCAGGAATTGAACTAGAAGGTTTCTGAGGTCCCTTCCAGCTCTATAATCCTAGAAGGCTTACTGGATTTTTGCCTTGTCTGTAAAATGTTGCAGAACCTCTAGTGTTTCTAGTGTTATCTTCTGTGGTCCAGGAAAGAAGTATGCAGTATGAGTTCACAGATACAGGATCCAATGAGAAATAAAATAAACCTTCCTCCTTGGTATTCAATTTAATTAAGTGCTTATTAATTTCCCATTACCTACAAGATCCTGTGCTTGCAGGCTTATCTAATAGCTGAGTACATGATCTTTCATTTTCTCCTTCTTAAAGGCACTACACTCTACACTACATACAGTGAGTGGCTCCACTGCTCACAAGAGTTTAGCTATTGCCTGAATCTATCAGAAGGCTAAGTCTCCACCTGGTGGCTAAATTATGTTCTGGAATCACTCTTAATGGTGCTACTCAGCATTCAGAAAAATCAATTACTGGCTCCCCTGAGAATTAAGGTCCTTTATGATTTCAAAATTTTAAAAATTCCCTTCAAAAATTGAAGGAGTCAAAGCTTCCTGCCTTTGTAGCCTTGAAATGAAAACTCCTTGAAGGAAAAGATTCTATTTGATCTGACAACATTGAAAGTAAGCAGGGACCTAACCTCAATGGGGTAAAATCATCTATCTTTTCTGCCTCTGTAGCATCCTCCATCTTTGACCTATTCAACTTCTATTCTCCACCCTCTTTTTTAAGGCAATCAGAGATAAATGACTTGGCCAGGGTCACACAGCTAGTGTCTGACACTGCATTTGAACTCAGGTCATCCTGACTTCAGGGCCAGTGCTCTGTTCACTGCACTACCAAGCTGCCCCTTCAATCCCTTTTTCTTTTTTTTTTAAGTGAGGCAATTGGGGTTAAGTGACTTTCCCAGGGTCACACAGCTAGTAAGTGTTAAGTGTCTGAGGCCAGATTTGAACTCAGGTACTCCTGACTCCAGGGCCGGTGCTCTATCCACTGTGTCACCTAGCTGTCCCTCAATCCCTTTTTCTACAGGCATTTTGTATCTACTCTCTCTCTCTACCCACTAATCCTTCTCCCCCAAACAAAAAGGAAAGACCAGCTAATGATACTTAATTATTTACAAATTGGTGAGAGTGCCTTACCTAACATTTCTATTTTAAGCCTTGTCAACTTTGAGTGTGGAATGGAAAAGAAACAAACAAACAAGGATTTTTAAAGTTTATTAGTGCTTTACAAATATTTTCTCATTTGATCCTCACAATCACCTTGGGAGGTCAGTGCTATTGCAATTCCCACTTTATAGATTTTTAAAATTTAAAAAATATTATTTTCAGTTCCCAATTCTCTCCCTCTCACCAGTCCCTCCCTCACCCATTGAGAAGGCAAACAACATGATACCTATTTTTACATAGGAAGTAATGTAAAACATATTTCCATGTTAAGAAATAAAATAAGAAAATACACTTCAATCTGAATTCCGAGTTCATCAGTTCTCTCTCTCTCTCTGGAGGTAGATAGCATTTTTTTTTCATCATGAGTCCTTTGGAATTGTCTTGGATCATTGTTAATGATCACAGTAGCCAAGTCTTTCACAATTGATTTTCATTACAATGTTGCTATTACATTTTCTGGTCCTGCTCACTTCACTTTGCATCAACTCATATGTCTTCCCAGGTTTTTCTAAAACCACCCACTTCTTTATTTCTTATAACATGATAGTATTCCATTATAATCACATATCACAACTTGTTCAGCCATTCCTGAATTGATTGACATCTCCATAGTTTCTAGTTCTTTGCCACCACAAAAAGAGTTGCTATAAACATTTTTGTACATTTGGGTCCTTTTCCTTGGATCTTCTTTGGGATGCAGATCTATTAACAGTGTTGCTGGGTCAAAGGTTATGCACAGTTTTATTGCCTTTTATCCATAGTTTCAAATTATTCTCCAGAATGGTTGGATCAGGCATAATTTTATAGTTGAGGAAACTGAGGTTAAGGGACTTGTCCAGGGTCACATGACTTGTTAGATGTCTAAAACCACATTTGAACTCAGGTCTTTCTGACCCCAAGCCCAGCACGATATCCACTGACCACCTAGTTTTATCCTTCTTCTTCTAGTGAGTAGGATGTCAGCTGGCAGAAATGAGGAGGAAATCCTCTTGCATACAGTATAAACTGAGTCCATTCCACCTTCAACCTGTCCATTGTCTTCTCTAAAATATTAAGCTCATGTTTTTCCTTCCATTGCTCTTCGTGGTTCCTAGAATGCAAATTGTATGAGTTTTGACCAATTGCGAGTTAATAATATATTTTTTCATACAATAAATTTTTAAAATCTAGTAATCTGGGACACATTTCATTTGAACTTCTCTTCTTTTCTTTAATATTATTATTCAGGATGGTGGAATTTCTGAGCTGGAAAGAACCTCGGAATCTATATGGTCCAATCAAGAGTTCACCAAAGAATCCTTTTTACAATTTATAAGTGTTGGGGCAGCTAGATGGCGCAGTGGATGGAGCACCGGCCCTGGATTCAGGAGTACCTGAGTTCAAATCTGGCCTCAGACACTTAACACTTACTAGCTGTGTGACCCTGGGCAAGTCACTTAACTCCAATTGCGTTACTAAAAAACAAAAAACAAAAAAAAAACAATTTATAAGTGTTGACTCCTGAGGCAGAAGCCACTACTTCCTAAGGCTTAACATTCCATTATAGGATAGCTGGAATTATTAGGATATTACTCCTGACATCCAGTCTTAGGTTGATGCACCTCCCACCCATTGCTTTCCTTCCCTCTTGTATGTGATAGTCCTTTTTATATTAAAAGATAACAACTCTTCCACCTTCTCTCATTCAGTGTTTTCTAGGCTAAACATCCCCTGTTCCCATAATGCATTATCACATGGCATGGTCTATGCCATATAAACCCTTTACTATCTTGGCCAAAATTTGCTGGGTATTTGTGAACTTATCAATGTCCTTCCTAAAATGTGGCACGTAGGAACAGATATCAAGTGCAATCAACTAAAATTTATTAAGTGCTTGTTATGTACACTATACTAAGTGCTGGAGATATTTAAAAAAAGGCAAAACAAAAACAAGAAACACAAAAAAAGTCCAGTCCCAGTTCTCTGGGAGCTCACAGTATAATGAGGGAAACGACATGCAAACACCTATGTACAAACAAACTCCATACAGGATAAATCTGAGGTCATCTCAGAGGGAAGGCATTAAGATTAAAGAGGAGTAGGAAAGACTTTTTGCAGAAGTTGAGGCTTCAGCTGAGATCTGAAGGAGGATGCCAGTAGGCAGAAATGAAGTGAGAGAGTTCTGGGTATGGGGTCAGTCAGTGAAAACATTCAGCATCAGGAGATGGAAAGTTGTGTGCAAGGAACAGCAAAAAAGCCACTGTAACTGGATTGAAGAGTGCCTGGAGAGAATAAGTTCAAGAATGAAAAAAGGAAGAGGCAGTGGTGGACAATTTATGAAGGACTTTGAAGATCAAGGAGAGCATTTCATATTTGATCTTGGAATTGATAAGAATTCTAACTGAACTTGTGCCCAAGCTCTTGAGTTTAAGCTTTGTTTATAGCCGTTCTGGAATAAGTCCCCTTTTGTGGATTTGCATCTTGGGTGTCCCTATCACCATAATAGCTCTTTATGATAGAAATATTTTTTCTTTGCTTATTCTTTAGCTTCACTTCCTTCCTAACTTTGGACATTGTGTTAGGGTCAGGTTCTGACAAGTCTACAGGGAATACCTAGGCTTTTTTCTTCTTTTTTCTTCTCTTAGGTAATTTGGTTGCCCTCCGTATGTTGAGTTCTATGCTCTTCAAAGATCTCAGGAACAACTGGGTTGGTAGCCTAATATATTTCAGTGCACCTCAGACAATCTGATCAAAGACTGATCAAAGACAAAGACTGATCTCTGCTCTCATAGACTGACTTTTGCAAGCTTCCTATTCAGGTTTGGTTCTGATCAACACAACTGTAGGCTTACCCCCAGCCTAGTGGATTGCTGCTGGACCCAGCCACTGGCAGTTAGTTGAAAGCCTCTGAAGGTTTAGTGACAGAACAGCAGACTCTCCATAGATCGAATTTACCTTCCTTTGTTATTCTGCTGCAGGCTTCAGATTGCCCTGGGGACTGGATATGAGGGTCTACTCCTCTGGTAGGTTCAGCTCAGACTATGAGTTTCCAGGTGGTAGCTGTTCTCATTTCCTGTACTACATCAGGCCCCATAAGAGTGCTACATTTGGGACTTCTTTCCTAACTGCCCAGTCCCAATCCCCAGAACAATCTACATTGGAATGTTCTATGAAATGCCCTTCTGGGTAGACCCCATCCCACGTCCTCAGACCTTGTCTCCCTGTGCCAACCTTGGCTAGAAAAACCCTTATTGAGTTTTCCTTGTTTTTTCTGATCAGGGTTTGGCATGATGCTACTGTTTTTTTTTTCTTTTTGGAGTACTCTGGAGGAGAACTGGGCTATATAGCTTCCCCCTGCTCTATCATTTTGACTGGTCTCCACTCCATATTTCAAAGGTCACTAACACCAGTTTAGCAATCACATATACCAGTTCTTTCAAGTACCTCAGGATATAGATTTTTTTCTAATTTGGTGACTTGAATTCATTGAGGACAGTCAATTGTTCCTTATTTTGAAATTTCAACTCCTTATTAACAAGTTTTGCTCCGTTCTTTCAGGCTAAAGTAATTTTTTCTTGTCAGAGAAATCAGAAACAAAATTAGGTACTTCTGCCTTCTCCCTCCACCCTTGGAAGTAGCCTTATGTATGGTGCGAGAGAATTAACAGGATTTGGAGTCAAAAGACCTGAGTTCAAATTCTAGTTCAGCTCCTACACAACCTTGGTTAAATTTTTTAATTTCTCTGAAAAATGAGGAAACTAGACTAGATGTCCTCCTAAGGACCTTTCCGGTTTTAAAAGTATTATCCTTATTTTGCTACCATCCTGTTAAACCTAACTTGAGCAAAAACTATTTCTACTTACCTTAGTGTTCTTTGGTAGTTTTAACTCATTCTGCATTAGGTCCTAGTTGAGATTATGTAACAAAATTTTAGTGGACCCAGTCATCAGTTTCTCAATTTCTACCAGCTTCATTCACTAGCGCCTGAATAGTACCAAATAGTAGTGAAAGTAATCCAAAGCTGGTGCATGACAAGGTCTGATTTGCAATAGGATAAGAAGGTAAGGGACTCAGGTGTACAGGATGACACTGAATTTACCAAGATGCAGAATGGAGATGAGTGTATACAGGGAAGGGATGATGGCCTGGGAAAGAATTGAGGGGTGAAGGAATTAGAGAACTTGGTGAGGTTGAAGAATAGGGTTAGGTTCATGAAGTAGGAGGAAAAATGGAGGGATTAAAGATTGTCATCAGATAAGAAATTTCAAAGTCCATGAAAGTGGAAGTGGAAAATTTGTAGATGATCAAGAGTAAGCTTCTTCTAGAAGGCAAAAAGAAAGGAAAAGGGGCTTATTAGATCAGTTTAGGTCCTTCTGTATGACATTGCAAACAGGTAGCTCATTCCAGAGACCACATTCCGAAGACTCTAAGCATTATTTTGGGGGATACTCCTTCAGTAAAATTTATCCTTCAGATTATCCCAATGGGTTGATCCAGATGAAATAATTCATCTTCAGGGTAGCCTCAGATGGAAACTTAATTAGAAGATGTCATTAGTCTTCTCAACAAGGTGCTATTTTGATACCATGCCATCTTTATTCCTTATCCCTCTCTCACTGGAATCTAGACTGTGTCCCTGGGACCCTGGACTCTAATAGGTTAACTTTTATTTTGTCATACATAGAACAAAACCATCATGTGACTTCTCAGCCATTTCCAAATCCTACCCTCTATCTCATTTTCTTTTTTCTTTTTCTTTTTCTTTTTTTAAAGTGAGGCAATTGGAGTTAAGTGACTTGCCCAGGGTCACACAGCTAGTAAGTGTTAAGTGTCTGAGGCCGGATTTGAACTCAGGTACTCCTGACTCCAGGGCCGGTGCTCTATCCACTGCACCACCTAGCTGCCCCACCTCATTTTCTTTTTATAAAAATTTTTAAAAAAACAAAATTTTACTGATATATCTGTTTTTATATCACCCAAATTTCTCCCAGTATTTCTCACTTCGCCTTCCAAGAGAACCATCCCATATAATATATATTTATAAGAAAAAGGAAAAAAAGAGAAATAGTCTGAAAAACTGATCAATACACAAAAAAGATTGAATATACAGTCAGTGTTGCTCATCTGTGAACCTTCCACCTCTGCAAAGGAGTGAAGGGGTTGTCTTTTTATATCTTTCTTCTTGTTCTTTGTAATTCTGTAACATTTGCTTTCAATTGTTTTGTGGTTTTCCTTTCTGCTTATTGTTGTAGTCATTGAGTATATTGCTTTCTTGGCTCTGTTTACTTCACTATGCATATATTCATGTAAGTCTTTCCATTTTGCTCACTATTTGTCATATTTGTAATTTCTTATAGCACAATAACATTCTATTACATCCACATACCACAATTTAAGTCATTCCCGAATTGATTGACATCTACTTTTATTGCCAGTTCTTTTCTACTGTAATCTGTGCTGCTTAAATATTTTTGGTGCCCATGGAGACTTTTTTCTTTTCAATGACTTCCTTGGAAGAATAGTAGAATCTATGGGTCAAAGGTGACATTTTAGTCGCTTTATTTGCATAATTCCTAATAGCTTTCCAAAACTGTACTGATTCGTAGCTTCACCAACAATGTACTGGTGTCCTGACATTCCCATCTTTTATCATCATTGTCAATTTTCTGGATATGAGATAAAGACCTCAAGGTTGTTTAACTTACATTTCTCTTCTTATGAGTGATTTAGAGCATTCTTTCATATGATCATTAATAATTTGCAATTCTTTTGAAGCAGTTTGTATCCTTTGATATCTTATCCATTCATCTATCCATCTGTCTGTCTGTCTGTCTCACTCTGGAATCTGCCCTCTGTCCCAGGGACCTGGGGCACTGATACATGTGGTATGTATATGTGTGCATGCATGTATATACAAACATGTATATAAACACATATGAGCATATATATGTTCATTATGTATGTATATATACATGTATACATGCACACATGTTTATTTGTCTCTATGTCTTTGATGTCATTTTTCAGTCATTTCAGTCATATGACTGCATTTGGGGTTTTCTTAGTAAAGATACTGGAATAGTTTTCCATTTCCTTCTCTAGTTCATTTTACAGATGAGAAAACTGAGGCAAACAGGGTTAAGTGACTTGTCCAAGGTCACATAGCTAGTAAATGTCTGAGGCCAGATTTGAACTCAGGAAGATGAGTTTTTCTGACTCCAAGTCTAGCACTCTATCCAATGTGTTACCTAGCTGGCTGATATCTTTTATATTAAAGCCTTATCTGAGAAATTTAGTACAAAGATTTCCCCCCATTCAATCACTCCATTTATTAATCTAGATGCTTTCATTTTGTTTGTACAGAATTTTTTTTGTAATAAAAGTTATCTGTTTTATCTTTTATGATTGCCTCTATTTCTTGTTTGGTTAAGAATATATCTATCCATAGTTATGAAAAAGTATTCAATCTGCTCCTCTTCCTGCTTCCTCCCTCCTCTGCTTCCCTTTATGTATAGTCTCTCCACGCTGCTATGTAGCAGATAAAATATTCTTGAGCACAAAGACTATTCATTTAATACATTCATTCTCCACTGAGAGATACTTTGAAAAATTCAAAACTTTAAAAAAAATTCATTGGGTTGATGGCTGTGGGTGGTGGTGGTTAGGAGTGGGTAGGGGGACATTCTGTCAATCAACACTTTATATATTGCTCTCCTATTTTAGCAGATGAGGCCAGTGAGAGAAAGAGAAGTTCAGTGTCTTGCTTTTATGATCGTAGATCCAACCAGTAGAGAATTTGAGATTCCAAATGGGACTCCAAACCTAGAAGTTTTTCTATTAAACCATGCAGCTATCTCTCAGTAACAGTAATTGTGGTGATCTGCACCCAGGTAAACATGTCCAAGTGGGGCCATTTCCAAAAACCTAACTTCAGAGCACATTCATTAATCACAAACAGACTAGCAAGAACTAAGGCATACATGGAGAATAATTATCAGAGTCAACAGCAGATCAAAAGTCATTTGGAAGGAAAAGAACCAGGAGGGTACTGTGGAAATTTATTTTGATTTGAGGACTCTACCTTTGGGCTGAGATTAGAAAGCCTTGGGCCCTCAAGATTTTTTTCTGTGTGAAGGGCTGGTGCCCCTTCCCCCTCCACTTCAGCTGAGCCAATAAGGTGTGTGGGCTGTACAAGATGCCAGGTCAGACAGCTGGGGGAGGGATCCCCAGCTCCCTCCGCCTTGAGCAGATCTATCCCAGAGATCCTGGGATTGTCCAGGCTGGCATCTGGCATAGCCCGTGCAGAGGTCCCTGGGCACACAGCATGGGGCACAGGCCCCTGGAGCCCTGGGTGTGGTACTCATGAGATACCTGACCCTGCCCCCCCCCCAGCCATAGCACTAGGGCAGCCGGCAGATTAGCTTCCTGTGTGTGGGGGCTCAAAAAGCTCCAAGGTTTGAGTGGAGAGAAGTAAGATATATATATATATATATATATATGTATATATATATATATATATATATATAGAGAGAGAGAGAGAGAGAGAGAGACAGACAGACAGACAGACAGACAGACAGACAGACAGACAGACAGACACACCTGGGAGTTAGACAGCAAGGGGAGCCTCACAAGATTAGAAGAATGGAGAAGGAAGGGGCTGACAAGAGGACTGGGAGGTAGAAAAGATTAAGGAAGCAGACAAGATTAAGGGGAGAGGCCTAAGGACAAGATTAAGGGGGTGGACACAGGAGATTAAGAGGACTGGGGAAGGAGAAAAAGCTAAGAGAAAGAAGGGACAGAGTCCTATACGAAGAAGGGGGGCTGACAAGATTAAGGAGGACTCCAGAGACTAGAGATGCTGGAAGAAGGCCAGAAGATTAAGAGGAAAATAAGAAGAAAGGAGCTGAGCAGTGAAAGTGGAACAAACCCTAAGGCAAGAGGCAGCAAAGGCCCTTATTGTATTAAAAAAGTTCCAGGCGCAGCAGGTAGAAAGAGACTTGCCTTAACGCAGTCAGGTTGTACATTTTATTTCCCTGTATTCTTAATTTTAAATAGTATCTCATAAATAAACTCTGCTTTGATTATTTAGTTAAGAGGCTTCTTAATCTTTTGCTTATCAATTTTGGGAGTGGAGCAGTGTGGTGGAACTTTATAAATGGCCCACACTAAATTAATAGCAGTTAGATAGCCAGTCAATCAAAAATCCCAGATTAAGTACCCCGGTCAGATTAGTCCCCCCAAATTAGACCAGCAAGCTAGTTAACAAAATATTTTTACAATTTGAATGGCGACCACGAAGGGACTTTCGGCCCAATTATAATTTTTCTAAACATAATTTTTCATATAATCATAATTTTTCAAATAAGGCCAATTATATAATTTTTCCAGACTAGATTAGATTAGCTAATAATTAATTTTTTTACAGTACAAAATATTAAAGGCAGAGTGTGCAAAGTCAAGACAATCCATAAGGAAGTAAGTAGGAGGACCAGAAGACCAAAAGAGGAATTCAAAGCAATAATAATAGCAGACATCTTTATAGTGCTTTAGCTATAATTAGCTGACTTCTTTATAGCACTTTAAGGTTTAGGAAGCTCTTTGCATGCTTATCTCTTGATCCTCATAACTCCACTGCCTCTCTCTCTACCCCCAGCTAAGTATCAGACACATTAATTTCCATATAAGACCAATAAGAAAATCGAAGCTTACCAAAGTTAAACAACTTGTGTGTATTTATGAAGGTAGCAAGCCTCAAGTCATTTAGCAGCTATTTGGCACAGTTGATTAGGTCAGGAAGACCTGAGTTCCAATCCAGCACTGCCCCCCCCCCTCTTTCTCTCTCATTTTGTTTTGGGAAGGTAATAGGGTTATGTGTCTAAGGCTAGGGCAACTAGTAGGCACAGTGCATAGAGTACCTGGAGTCTGGAGGACTTGAGTTCAAATCTAACCTCAGACACTTCCTAGCTGTGTAACCCTAGACAAGTCACCCAACTTCTGTCAGATTTGATTTCTTCAAATATAAAATGGGGATAATAATGGCATGGTAAGGATCAAATGAAATATTGAATAATACTTGTGAAGCACTTAGCACAATGCCTGGAATATAGTAGGCCCTTAATAAATGCTTGTCTTTCCCCCCACCCCCTATGATTCCAAGTTTATTACACCAGTGATTCTCAAACATTTTGGTCTGAGGACTCCTTTATACTCTTAAAAATTATTGACTCCATCAAAGCTCTTTGGTTTATATGTTTCATATCTATTGATATTTACCAAATTACAAATTAAAACTAGCAATTTAAAAATATTTATTAAAAATATTTATTATTTATTATAATTATAATAATAATAAACCTGTTACATGTTAACAAAAATGTATTTTAATTAAAATAACTATACTTTCTAAAACATAAAACTATAGAGAGAAGAATGTCATTGTTTTACATATTTTTGCAAGTTTCTTTAACATCTGGCTTAATTGAAGTCAGCAGGATTCTCATAAATGCTTTTATATTCAGTCTGTTTTGATATATTGTTTTGGTTGAAAATATATGAAAAAATTAGTCTCATACCAATACGTAATTGGAAAAGAGAGGAGTACTTTAGTGGGCAAATATGATCTTAGTACTGTTATGAAAATAGTTTGATTTCCTGTACCTTTTGAAATGGTCTCAGGGATGGATCCCATGTAGGTCACGCTTTGAGAATGTGGCCTATGTAGTAATTGTAGAAAGTATATTGCCTCTGAATTCAGAGGACCCAGGTGTAAACTATGGCTCTGCTACCTACTATATGACCTTGGTTAAGTCACTTAATTTCTCTGTGTCCTAGTTTTTGGGGTGTTTTTTTTTTAATCTCTAAAATAAGGGCAGTGGACAGGAAAACTTCTGAGATCCCTTCCAGCTCAGAAACTACAATCCTTTGATCTGAAATCAAATGAGCTAACTTAGAAAGTTGTGTTTTTCCCAGAAACTTTCTGGTGAAAAGACATTTAACAATAAAAGAAAAGGCTTATATAAACAGCTCTCTATGTAAATGAAATGTAAGGTTGGATTGTAATTGCTTACAAACAAGTGATCTCTGGTTTACCATATAGTCATTTTTTCAAGCTGTTTCCTTTTAAGACACTGATTTGGGTTTTATCTTGCAACAAGGCCAAAGGAGAGAATCAACAACAAATCACTGTTTTTGAATATGTGTACAACCAATGGCATGAATTTAAGTGGCAGGCCTCCTGAGCAAAACTTTACAAATGGGTTCAAATTACAGGGCCTGAAGCTCTTGCAATAGGTTTTAGAGATGGGGTCATCCTACTGGGATTAATGCTGTGAGTTAATCCAGAATAAGGACTGAAATCTATGGGAAATTTAGAATAGGTCTCTAAAAACAAATTATATTTTTTTTGATCAACATTGATTTTTTCCTCTCCCTCCTCTTTTACTTTCGCTCAACAAGAAAAAGAAAAAAAAGCAAAACAATTTGTAACAAGTATTCATTGTTGTTTTTGTTATTTAGTCATTTTTTTCAGTTGTATCTGACTCTTTGTGACCATATTTGGGGTTTTCTTGGCAAAGATACTGGAGTGGTTTGCCAATTCCTTCTCTAGCTAATTTTACAGACGAGGAAACCAAGGCAAATGAAGTTAAGTGACTTTCCCAGGGTCACACAGGTAATAAGTGTCTGAGGCCAGATTTTAACTCCTGAAGATGTCTTTCTGATTCTGGTGCTGGTGCTCCATCCACTGTGCTACCTAGCTCTGCCTCAAAAAAATTCATAGTCAAGCAAAAAAAAATTCTGCATTATAGAACTGAACATGTCCAAAATATGTATCTTATACTCATCTCCCTGTCAGGCATTAGGTAGAATATGTCATCATCAGTCTTCTGCAATCATAGTTGGTTATTGAATTGAGGAGAATTCTTAAGTTTATGAAAGTTGGTTGCTTTTACAATATTATAGAATAAATTGTTTTCCTGCTTCTGCTCACTTAATTCTGCCTTATCTCCTAAATATTTCCTCAATTCATAAATATTATGAAATCATCCTCATCATCATTTTTATAGCATAATATTATCAAATTACATTCATATAAATATATTATTAGGTCTTAATGCCCTTCTATCACCATGAAGATGTGTAGATACTCCTGGGCACTCAGGCTCAGAGAATGGTGGAATTTGGAACTGATGGATTCCAGGCAGCAATGTGGTTACTTCTGTGGTCAGCTACCACATATCTGAATAGTTTCAGGTATGACTTGGGGGCCTTTACTGGAACTATAAGGAATCTAGAAGCCAGACCTCGTTTTTCCATCTTGTCTGTGGTTTAACAAACATTTCTTGAGGATGAGAACTATGCTAAGCAATATCGGGGAGGGAATATAAAGATAAATAAGACAGACTCCCTATTCCCAAGGAGTTTATAATCTAGTAGGGATATAATTCAAGGCAGAATGTGTTAGAGAAAAAAATATGAAAAAATAAAACAGCATATTAATTCACAGTTTTTGACACTATACGTCACCCCTTTCTCCTTGATACTTAATGCTCCTCCCAGTTTCTATGATACAACTCTTTCTTGGATTCCCTTTGCTGAATCATTATCCTACAGTCCTCTAAGCACCAATACACCCTAAGACACTCAATGAGACCTTCTTTGAGAATCTGAGATTGAAATTGGTCTTTCAATGACCTCTCAGAGGTGTGAGGTTGGGGAGGAGAGTATGAGCAAAGACACAGAGATAGAAAAGTGAACAATATATTGAGAGAAATGTTGACCAGCCCAATTTGACAAAAGCATGAAGATGAGTGAGGAGAACAATGGGAGATATATTAAGTCTGGAATGTACTATCACAGTAATATCCACATGAGAAAGTAGGTAGTGCATCGGATAGACCATCCAATTTGGAGTTAGGAAGACCTATTGCATAACTAACTCTATGTGATCCTGGAAAATCCACTTAAATTAGATCTACCTCAGTTTCTTCATCTGTAAAATGTTGATAGGAATAGTGCTTATTTCACCATGTATTTGTTGGATCAAATGATATGATAAATGTAAATATATTTTTAAAATTTAAATTGACATACATATGAATATGTATTTACATACACACATATATACATACATACACACATAAGTAATATTTTATGTCAAAGAAGCTCAATGGAGCTACATAAAGGAGATAAACACCAGAGACTACCCATACCAAGTTAGGGAAGGAATAGGTATTTAAATCAATTCTGACCTCTCTTCACCCAAATCCCCCTGGGATACTCTGTTCGAGCAAGGTTGTAACATCAAATTCCTTGCCAGCAGTGCACAAGTTTCTGGTATACCATGCTAGAAAGCCTCTCATTCACTTCTCAATCCCTTGCAATCTGGCTTCCAGATGACTCAAGTGCAACTTCTTTGTCAAGGTGACCAACAATCCAATAATTGCCGGATCTAATAGTCTTTTCTTTTACTCTATCTCACTGAAACTTTTGGTGCTACATACTTAGACACTTGGTACTTAGTGTTCTTCTCTCAGTTTCTATGACACAGCTCTTTCTCTGATGGATACCCTTTGAAGAATCTTTTTACATTCTATCTCTTTTCTTTAGATCATCTCAATCACCCCTAATGCCTCTCCTCTAAATTCTAGTTCCTCATTACCAATTAGCTCTTCCACTTGTCCACCTCTATGTACTCTAGTTATCTCAACATCAAAATGTCTCAGATAAAACTCATTATATCTACCACTCCCCCCACCCATTCTAAAACAACATCCTCCCTCCAAATTTCCTGGTTTTTACTGAGGACATCCTTTAGGTTTATATCTTCTGAGTCATCTTTTATTCTTTGTTCTTCCTCACTCTCTGACTCTCTCTATCTATTAACTAATTAGTGTCTGAGTCCAGTGGGTTATGCAGGAGCTCTCAGATTCTCTTTTTTTTTTTTTCCATTCATGAAACCTCCATCCTAGTTTTGGCTCACATCCCTTTTTACATAGACTATTGCAATAGTCTCCTAATTGTTTTTCCTGCCTCAATTTTGTCTCTTCCTGACTCTGTCTTCCACATAGCTGCCAAATTGCTTGTCTGAAGACATTGATCTTTGTTATTTTCCCTCTCACAAACTTTAATTTTTCCTTATTGCCCCTAGAGCAAAACACAAAATTGCCAGCAGGGCATTTAAAACTCTCTTCAATCTAACTCTCACCTACCTTTCTAGTCTCAAGTCCTATTACTCCCCAGCTTGTACACTCTGCTCCAACCAAACTATTCAACTGTGTATGGCATTTCATTAACTACTTCTATGAACCATGCCTGGGCTTGTTCTCTCTTTTTTGCTTTTTCTTAGAACCTGTAGCTTTCTGGGGCAGATAGGTGGCACAGTGGATAAAGCACCAGCCCTGGATTCAGGAGGACCGGAGTTCAAATCTGGACTTAGACACTTGACACTTATTAGCTGTGTGACCCTGGGCAAGTCACTTTACCCTCATTGCCCTGAAAAAAAAAAGAATCTGTAGCTTTCTTCAAGGCATAGCTCATGTGCCAGTTTCTACAGTAAATCTTTTCTGATGCCCTTAGATTTTGGGGCTGTTTCCCTCCTGAAAATATTTTATATGCCTTGTGTTTCCTTCTCTGTGTACATGCTATATCCCTCCAGTAAAAGATAAACACCTTGAAGGCAGGGACTGTCTCCCCAGGGGACAGTTGTGTTTCTGTTTTTGCACTCCCTAATGCTTCACACATGGTAGGTACCAATAACTATGTGTTGAATTGAATTGTAGATTCTTTCTGGGAAAAAAGAGATATGGTTCAAGTAATGATCAGAGAGAAAATAAACTAGAGACAGTCCCTGGTTAAAGTAGATTTCACAGAGAATGCTAGAACCATTGGGTAAGGCAGGAGGTTTAAAACAAGAGGATAAAGTCACGGTCAAAAACTGTGGAAGCAAGCTCTGAATCGGGAACACACTCCAAGGGAGCACAAGTCTTCAGGAAAATGCTGGTGTGTCAGCTTGGCTTGCTTGCCTGAGGCGGTGTTCTTTTATGCTGGTGGAGCACTTGCCACACTCCCTCCTTCCTCTACCAAGTAAAACAAAGCACAGGGCATACAAAGATCACCCATTCTCTGCCTCCAGCTTACGTAGGATAGCTAGAGAGCTAAGACAAAGACTCATGAGTAATTTAGTAATAGAGAAAAGAAGGAAACAATGGAAAAGCTGTCAGCAAGACCAGCAAGGGAGGAGCCAGGCAGCACAGAACGATGCATCACATGATAGTCCAGACAATAAGAACTGTGGGGTGGTAGGGGTGGCAGAGGTGGAAGGAGTTATGTTTCTTCCATTTGCATGCATAATTACGAGTCAGTCATAGCTGAGGATATAGTCACCCTTTTGAAGCAGTTTCATCAAGTGAGCCAAACATGCCACGATGAAAGAATAAATGGTGTGTGAGCACACAGTCTTGTGAGTAGACCAGAATGCAAGAGAATCTGATTGTTGGATTGTATTGGTGAAATCTCCCAGAAATATAGGAACATAGCATCAGTAAGAAATGGTATCAATGTGTAAACAGCCCTGCTGAGAAAACAATGGGGAGAGACAGAGGGAATTGGCAAATTCTCTTTTCCTACTGGAAAAGGCCAGGGAATTTTCAGATAGATTTCTGATATAAACAGCCTTGTGTTTGTGGGAATGCTTCCAGCCTCTTAGAAAACAGCACACTAGACTAAAGCAAATTGATGGAGACACCCTGCAATGGCTCCAAATGTACCAGAAACAGAAGCATGAGAAGGATTGCACTGGCACTATAGCAAAGTGGTCATTGCTTGGAAGTCTGCCTTATTAATTGAGGAGAGGGTAAAGAAACGGCAATCGGTTGCCAAGATTTATTGTTGTTGTTCAGTCATTTTTGACTCTTCATGACCCCATTTGGGAGCAAAGTTACTGGAGGGGTTTGCCATTTTCTTCTCCAGCTCATTTTGTAAATGAGGAACTGAGGCAAACAGGGTTAGGTTCCTTGCTCAGGGTTACACAGCTACTAAGTATCTGAGGCAAAATTTGAACTGAGGAAGATGAGTCTTCTTGACTCTAAGGCTGGCACTCTATCCACCATGCCACCTGACTTCCCTCATTACTTTGTCTTTAATTAGGGTAATTATGGGTTAGGGAGTTAAGCTGTTATGGGAAATGTCAGGAATTCTTGGGAGGAATCCCTACTTAGGAAGTTCTATGCTGTGGCAACAGGGATCAGCTAAGTTTGATAATGATTAGGATATAGTATAAGGGAGCTTATTGCTATCATGAAAGATGGGTTACAGTGTCAGGGAAAGGAATCAGGTTTAAAACTCATGGAACTTGGGTTCCAATTCCAGCTCTATTTCTAAATAAGAGTGACCTTGGGCAAGTCATATCAGCTTTTTGTGTTTCAGTTTCCTCATTAATAGGGGGTGGGGGGAAAGGTTGAGCTAGAATTTAGTGGTATCAAACTCAAAGGGAAATAGGGACCACTAATATATACTTAAAGATATCTAAGGCCACATTGTCTTAATTTTAAACTGTAATGCTATCTATGTTTTATTGTATTTTTACTGTTTTTGATCATTATTTCCCAATTACTTTTTTTTTTGGTGAGGCAATTGGGGTTAAGTGACTTGCCCAGGGTCACACAGCTAGTTTTAAGTGTCTGAAGTCAGATTTGAACTCAGGTCCTCCTGAATCCAGGGCGGGCACCCTATCCACTGCACCACCTAGCTGCCCCTCCAATTATATTTTAATTTGGTTGGGCTGCTCTCAGGAGTGCCATGGGCTGCATGCAGCCAGTGCTGGAAGATCTATAGGGTAGCTGTCAGCTCTAACATCCCTTGGCTATATGTTGAATGGCTCCATTTCTTGTAGGGCTGAGATGAACAGAACTTGACTTTTTGAAATAACACGGCCTCGATAAGATATCTAATTAAGTCAGTCAATAAATTTGATTTTAAAAATTCAATTAGTCAATAAATATTGATGGGGCACTTACTACTCTAGGCAAGGCATCACTCTGGCTCAGTCTGCCTCAGGCATGACTCCACTAAAATCATCCCTAACAGATGAAAATCTACCTTGTCGGAAAGATCTCCAAAGAAACACTGGATTAAAAAAATTACAAAAAGGAGTCACAGTTTAATCATGATTTCACAGTAGTTGCCACAATTA
The DNA here is from genome assembly GCF_019393635.1 of Dromiciops gliroides. Taxonomy (NCBI): domain Eukaryota; kingdom Metazoa; phylum Chordata; class Mammalia; order Microbiotheria; family Microbiotheriidae; genus Dromiciops; species Dromiciops gliroides. The sequence goes on along the minus strand of NC_057862.1, from coordinate 117,041,356 downwards.
CACATTTAATTTTCTCACCCCAGTGTTGATTTTGTTTCCAAACTTCCAATCTGCTCTGATGTCTGCTTTGTGACCATTCTATCAATTAAAATTCTACTTCTTTGAAAAAAAATTACATCTTTTCCCATTCTGTCATTTTTCTACATCATATATTTTATCCTTTTGACTGAGTCACAAGTAGACTCCTAAATATTATATATTTCAGAATTCCTGCTTAACTCCAGGGTCTTTTCCCCACTACCTCTTGTATTTCTTAGAGGTTCCAGTATATAGTATTTTAAATTAAAAAAATTCTTCAATCAGATATACCTGACTAACTGGTCCCTACATTCTAGTGTGTCTGGAGATTGCATGCTCCTGTGTTACCTCCTTACTATGCCTTTTCCTCAGACAACCTGTTTTTCAAATTTGTCTGTCCCAGTGGAAGACAATCAGTGACCACATCACCTCTCCCTACTAGTACAAATTCATTTCTATAGTTACTGCTAGTGTCATCGTGGCAATATGAGTATTAAGCAGGAGAGACTCAGCAACAGAGACATTAGAAAGGGAAGCATGGAAAGAGAAGATATTGATTAGCATTTTAAATATGTTGAGTTTAAGATACTGACAGAACATCTAGGAGGTACCTAGCAGACAACTGTTGATATAGAACTTGAATTCAGGAAAAGGACGTATATAAAGATTTAGGATTTAGCTACATAAAGATAATTTTACTCACAGGAGCTGGAGAGATCACCAAAGGAGAGGAATGTAGAGACAGAAGAAAAGAAAACCCAGGGCAAAGCCTTGGTGGACACCCACAATTAGTGGGCATAATGGATGAGGAACCAACAAAGGAAAAAGAGGAGCAGTCAGACAGTAAACTAGGCTCTTCTTGAAGAAGCTAAATGTCCTATGATGTTCTTTTGTGTGCTTATCTAATTTGTGTCTGTAAAGCAGACAAAGGCTTTACAAGACCAGACTAAAAATTGAAAAAGTGATGTAATAGAACAAAGAATACTTATGAAATATTGCTACCATGAAGACATGAAAAAGGAAAGATAACACAATGGTATTCATGCATCCATAAGCAGTTTGAAAAAAATATATGTATCTCTCTCTAAATATATACATGTATGAATGTATATAGCTATGTATGTATACACAGAGAAGAATGAAAAATGTTTTTAAGGTGGGTTCTTCATTTTTATACTCCCTCATACTTTGCTTCTTTTGTTTTGGAAAGGGTATTTCCATTTATGTTTTTCTGTCTTTTCTTTACTCCACCTAGTTTAGGAGCTTGGATGATAATTGTTCCTCCTCTCCTCCTCTCCTCCCCTCCTCCCTCTCCCCTCCCCTCCTCTTCTCTCTCTCTGTCTCTCACTGTCTCTTTGTCTCTGTTTCTGTCTCTCTGTCTCTCTCTGTCTCTGTCTCTCTCCCTCCTTCCCTCCCTCCCCATTTGTGTATCTGTTTCTGTCTCTATCAGTGTTTCCATCTGTCTTGTCTGTCTGTCTGTCACTCCTCTCTTTCTGAGGTCTGAGAGAATCAGAGACCCTTTTGGTTTTTTTAATCATTCAATAGGTCCTGGGGAAAAGGGTCCACATTGCCCAGGTCTATCTTCCTAGTGTTACTTTGACTATAAACGGAAGTCTATAATTTTCTTTCTAATATTTTAACTATGTGTAATTGCTTCTTTCTCTCATGAATCTTAGATTCATGATAATACTAGGTTCTCTCATTTTCCCCTGATACTTTTTCTCTTCTGTCTGGCTTTGGTATTTTTGGTGCAATTTGCAATTATAGGTTGTTAAAGCTAAGTTGCTAAGACAAAACAGTCATCTGATTGAAATAATTTTTATTTTAATTAACCAAATATTTGTCTTTGAGCAAAAAATGTCAAAATATGATAATGCATTTTTTCATTCTCTTTGCTTAATAAATTTATCATCTTTCTTTCAAAGAAATACCTATGTTAATGTGACTTGCTAGATATGATATGCTAATCTCCTCTCTAACTTATTCACTATTTGACACACATCAGTGATTCTAAACCTTCTTTTGTTTCTTCAAGCCCTCACAAAATCCCTATCCCTTGTCCCATTCTCTCAATGAAGACCTATATCATTCCATGACATCTACATCTTCTCCCCCTCATTTCACAACTCCTAAGTATCAAATTATACTAGTTCCTTCTTCACCTCAGTCTCTGAAGAGGAGATTGTGGGTATACCCCTAGGTTCTGTCTTGGGCCCTCTTGGTGATCTTATAGGCTCTTATAGTTATTATTTCACCAAGGCCCATTCTTCTACATGTTGCTGTTTCATCCTTTCCGTTGTATCCAATTCTTTGTTTGCCCTTTTGGGTTTTTTTTGGCAAGGATACTGGAGTGATTTGTCATTTCCTTCTCCTACTCATTTTACAGACTGGAAAACTAAGGCAAACAGGATTAAGTGACTTGCCCAGGGTCTCATAGCTAGTAAGTGTCTGGGAACAGATTTGAACTCAGGTCTTCCTGACTCTAGGCCCAACACTCCATCTACTGCATCACCTAGTTGCCCACTTATAATTTTTAGTAGATTATTTTCACTATTATCTACCTTTTTTCTATAATCTTCAATTTATCTTGATATATATTTCTCCATTATTACCTACAAATATGCCTATCTATCCAACCTTAACAAAACACTAGATCCTACTGTTTCCACTGGCTATTATCTGACATTCCTCCTCCCCTTCTCCCTCTAACTCCTTAAAAAAGCCATCTATTCTCAGCATCTCCATTTCTTTGCCTCTTGTTTATTTTTTTTTCAAAGCAAAGATATTTAATGAAATGGCACAGTAAGGAAAGTAGCACTAGAATATTGTGGGAGAGCTTATTCTCCCATAAATACATACATCATCAGTGAGAAAAGTACACTTAGAGAACACATGGAGAAATACATTCAAAACAAATAAGCATGGCCAGGTTAAATAACCGTGGCCAGGTTAATGGATGGAGAGTGCACATGTAGAGACCATATAAGACTAAGGCTGATGTGTAAAAGAGATAATGTGCTGGTAAATGTTAAACACCTAGCTCTCTACATATGTCTTGTTCATTTTTTTTATTTTGCAGGGCAATGGGGGTTAAGTGACTTGCCCAGGGTCACACAGCTAGTAAGTGTCAAGTGTCTGAGGCTGGATTTGAACTCAGGTACTCCTGAATTCAGGGCCGGTGCTTTATCCACTGTGCCACCTAGCTGCCCCCTTGTTCTTTCTTAAACCTCTGACTTTCATTCAATTGTAATTGCATGCTCCAAAGTTAACAAGGATTCCTAATTAATATCCTTTTGTCAGTTCTCATTCTTGAACTTTCTACAGAATTTTATTCAATTATTCTCTCTTCCTGCAAACTCCAACATTTTTGTTCTTCATGGCATGGTTGTCTCTTTATTGTCTATGTAGATGTACCTCTACCAAGAAATATCCTCAAACCTCCTCCTTGACTAGTATTTTGTGGGGCATGAAACATTATGGTCCCAGTAGTGGAAGGAGTGTCAAGTAATAAGCAGTCTCTTGTAAAAAGCAGTTTCTTGCCCAAGAAAATGGACAAAATAAAAAAGATTTGGGTTACACACTTTGTGACCTGGAAAAGTCACTTACTCTCCCATGGCCTCAATTTCTTCACCTATAAAATGAGGGGTTTAGTATATATGACCTCTGAGGTCCCTTCTAGCTCTGCATCTCATAAACTTAATCAATTTTCTCTAGGGCTATTTTTTTTGTTTTTTGTTTTTGAGGGGCAATGATGGTTAAGTGACTTGCCCAGGGTCACATAGCTAGCTAGTAAGTGTCAAGTGTCTGAGGCTGGATTTGAACTCAGGTCCTCCTGAATGCAGGGCCAGTGCTTTATCCACTGTGCCCCATCCAGGGCTATTTTTTTCTATGATTTTCCATTGATTCAATCAAGGGATTCTGCATCTGAAATTGGTTCCAAAGATGGTAGGCCTATCATCTTACTTTTTTCCTTTAATAATTTCTCTTATTATTCTCATTCCCCATGCTTTCTTCATTTCTTAAGTAATATGGACACACACACACACCACACACACACACACACACACACACACACACACACACACACACATGCTTGCAAGGGTGTGCTGGAGCTGGCTCTAACCTATGAGTGTTCATTGTCAATCATTCAGTGTGAGCATTTACACCTTAGAAATCAGAAAACTACAATTCACGACTTTATCATTTTATTGATTGTCTACACTTAAGTGGGGTTGGTAGGCAGCTAGGTGGTGCAGTGGATAAGGTACCCTGGATTTAGGAGGACCTGAGTTCAAATACAGCCTCAGACACTTGACACTTACTAGGTATGTGAACCTGGGAAAGTCACTTAAACCTCATTGCCCGCCCCCCCCCCCAAAGCCAAACAAACAGACAAAAAAAGAGAGTGGGAAAATATAGATTAAATTTAGAAGTATGTGCATATATTCCCGATACCCGCCCCCAGCTCCCTACCCCACTGGGTTGTTAAACATTTATCAGCACACCTCTCTCTGTATTGCCTATAAACATTATTTGAGCTTAGCAAGAGTATGTAAAAGGCTCACTAAATAAAATCATCATCAGACTGGAGGCCTAGTGATTGGAGGATAATAATAATAATGAAATTAACTGGCATTTATATAGCACTTTAAGATTTGAAATGTGTTTTATATCCATTATCTTATTTGAGCCTCAAAATAACCCTGAACCCCTGTATACATACACATATATATGTATATACATGTGTACATATACATATATACATCCTCTAAAGGAGATAGTGATAGAAACAGAGAGAACACAAGAGAGAAAATTTTCCCCAATACCTTACCTGAATTCTCCTACTATATTCCCCCCAAAATGACCTGTCTTAGCATTTTGGCAGTATGTTTCCTTTGAAGTGTTCCTCTCCATATTAGTTATGTACATGTCTTCCTCCTCTCTCCCATTAAATTGTAAGTTCCTTGAGAGCAGAATCTATATGTAAATATCATTATATATCCAAAACAAAATGCCTTGTACTTGGTAGTACTTAATAAATTTGTATTTATTGAATTAACAGAAAATTAAGGGAGCTTAGGTTACGTGACTGTATTTTCTTCCATAGAAGTCTGTAATTTCAAGATGCCAAGAAAAGTTTTAGCAAAGTAGTTAATAGTGATTAACTTTCTTTATAGAGTGATGAGGGGGAAATGATTTCATTCCCCATTGCATTCATCAGTTGACCTTTAAGCTTGAGGGATGCAGTAAAGAGTAATGAGGTGGTTTACAACTCTGAGTAACTGAAATTGTCTATTCTGTTGAGAGGAGGATGACAACATGGCCTGTTTGTGGGATCTTAGCACAGTAAAGGTGTTTGGGAGAAAAAAAAAGTACTTTTCACAGGTATATGAAATGACTCAATAGTGCTGAATCTCCTTTTGCCTGTGTGATTGCATTAAGGATTTACACAAATGAAGTCAACCAGCATTTATTAAGGACTTACTGCATAAGAACTCATCCATGGGAGAAGGACCTGTAAGAGCAGAATTATGTGGCACCTGAAGGAGCAGGAATGGCTGATCTGAGGCCCTTTCACAAAACAGAGATTCTGGAGGAAATTCATTTTGGGAAAGAATCAGACATAATCATTTCTGTATTTTGTGCTGGGCTCTTCACCTGACTCTTCATACTTCCTATACCACCATAACTCAACTTGGGAGAAGTTTCTCTCTCTCTCTCATGTCCTTTTTCTTTGGCTTGCTTTTGTGTATTTTCTTCCCCCTTTAGAATGTCAGCAGGGAGTATTTGTATTTGTATGTGTGTGTGTGTGTGTGTGTGTGTGTATTTCCAGCACTTAGCACAATACCTGGAGCCTCTATTTTGGGGAAGAGTCTCAAACAAGCCATCCCTCATTTTCTGGACTCAGCAATCATACCACTACCCGAGTACAACCTCTGCCTCTTTCCCCAGCTTTTCAATTCCTCTCAAATGTTTTCTTCCCCCATTAGAAGCCAAGTTTCTTGAGGGTAGGGTCTGTCTTTGTTTTTGTATTGTATGTCCCCAGAACTTAGCATAGCCCCTGGGACATAGGAAACATTTCATAAATGCTTGTTGACTGAATGACTGCCCTGGATTTTTTTAAATTGAGGTATCTTGGAGGAACTGATCAATCATAGGAAAGGGCCTCAGAGGTAGAGTGTTCTTTTAGGGAGACAAGACTGCAGGGATACAGTAGAGAAGATGATGAGTCAGGAACAGAGCCCAGAGAGGAATGAAGGTCTGAGCAAGAATGATATATGTTCATGTCATACTGTTTTCTGAGATATGAGATTGTAAAAAACAACCCCAAGACTCCTAAATCTTTATTCACTAAAAATATCCTAGGAAGCCTGGTAAATCTGAGGGTGGGGATGAAGGGTCTGAATGTGTTTCCATTTTACTTTTTAAGGAACTTGGGACATATGTATGTGTATGTGTGTATATGTTACATATATTCATACATATACATGCATATATATATATCTAACTGTTGGATTGAACTATATATGTACCTATATGTATGTATAATAGGCACATATTTCTCCAATTATGTAGTTCTACCTTTAATTCTATAAAGAGTATTCTGTAGTGATATTCATATAGCTCCCATGTGTGTCTACATTCTGTGGTTATTTTCAATGGAATTTTTCTCTCTTTTTCTGCTAGACTTTGTTGGTAATAAAAATCCCGATGATTTGTGTGGATTTATTTTATATCCCACAACTCTGTTGAATTTGTTAATGCTTTCAATTAGACATAATTGAAATGAAAATAAATGAAATATCTTTCATAATTGATGATAGACATCTCTTCTGAAAAAAATTGATGGTTTTATTTCTTCTTTGCCTGGTTTATTCCCTTTCATCTCAGCTTCAGAGGCTGCATTGCACACATAATTGTCTGCAATACAAAAAAAAAAACCATGCACTAACTCTCCTTCCACTTTAGTCTTGGTTTGTAGCCTTTTCAAGTCAAATAGTTGACCATCAATGTGGTAACTCACCTTGATGGTGTTTTCAAACTTATTGAAAGCTTCTGACAACATTTCTGAAAACATTATGCCAAAAATGCATAGGAGCAAGCGCACAGCCTTGCTTCACTGTATTAAATGCAGCCTCTGAAGCTGAGATACAGTAAAGTGTGGCACAATTCTCTGCTGTCTGTGCTAATTTTGGCCTAACAATTAATATCAAGAAAACACATGTTCTCCATCAGCTAACACTGTACCATTCATATGTGGAACCATCAATTACAGAAAATGGAGAAATTTTGAATGCTGTGCATAAGTTCACTAAGCTTGGTGGAATGCTTTCCAGAATGTAGACAGAGATGATGAGGTTGGTGCATGGGTTGCCAGAGCTAGCTCAGTGTTTGGGAGGCTATAAAGGAAAGTGCTTACCAATCTGAAAGGTCTATAGAACTGTTGTGCTGACCTCATTCTTGTATGCCCAGGAAACCTGGACTACCAGTGCAGCTACTTGCTCAGTATCTCACAATCAGTTTGTATCAGAGGTGAGGCTTGAACCCAGGTCTTTGTCAATCAAAGGGGAGGTCTCTACTTGCTGTGCTGTGCTTCCTCACATGAAATTGAGCCAAAATCTGCTTTCCTATACTAACCATTGATTCTAATTTTGTCTTTCGAAGCTGACTGAGAGTCGTTCCCATGTTGCAAGCCCATTCTGGTCATGTGACTTTGGATACATTCTGTTTCGTATCTGTTTACAAAGACAGAATTCAGAATTGAATATAATGGTTCATATAGTAAGGGGTCGGTATACAACATCATGTGAGAAGTGATGAGGAGAAATTATTTTTGAGGCAGAGAGAGAGAGAAACAGAGAGAGCGACAGAGAGGAGAGAAGACTTAGGAATCTGAGTTGGAATGAAGGTATCAGTGGAGAAAGGATGTAGATAGCTTAATTACTCTGGATCTCATTTTCCTCAGTTGAAAAAAGAAGGGAGTGGACTAAGTGGACCCTTCCTGCTAGAGATCTATGATAACATGGTCTACAACAGAGAGCAGTCTTTCTCAGGCGGCATGTTGATACCACTGAGAGTGAAAATATTATGAGATATTCAGCTGAATGAGTACTAATACCAAGTTATATCCCAAGACTATCTTGAAAAATACCTACTGGCTTCTGGCTTGGGGTCATTTGCATTTTCTCATGGAGGTAATGAGGGCAACTAGGTGGCACATGGATTGAGTGCTGGGCCTGGAGCCAAGATGACTCATCTTCCTGAGTGCAAATCTGCCCTCAGATAATTAGCAGCTGTGTGACCTGAGGCAAGTCACTTCATCCTGTTTGCCTCAGTTTCCTCATTGTGTAAAATGAGCTGGAGAAGGAAACGGCAAACCATTCTAGTATCTTTGCCAAGAAAATCCTGAATGATAGCACAAAGAGTCAGACATGACTGAAATGACTGAACGGCAATGACAGGGCTATTGTGAGGATCAAATGAGATCATAATTGCAAAGCACTTAGCACAGTGCCTGGCACATAGTAGGTTCTAGATAAATCCTTATTCAATTTACTTCCTTTCTCCTTTCTACTATACCACACTGTCTTCTAACCATATCTTCCTGACTGCAAGTGCTGTATTCCAACTCTCATGCCATGTAGACTCCTATAGAATTTAATCAATATGCTTAGCAAATAGTCAGATTAAATTATGATTGACTTTGAGGCCAAAGCAGCCTCCTTCCAAGTGATTTTTCATTCTATGATGCAATATTTGTCATCTTTGCTGTCAATGTCCTTTGGGTCATCAGTAGTACTCAAATCATTATTGATTGTTTCAGTAATATGTGAAGAATGGACTATTAATACCTCCTGGTCAGTGTCAACCCACTCTCTTATGAGCAGATGGGGAATGGAGGAATGCTCCTCATTTTTACAAGACTTTGCTTTAGGGTGCTTGGGGAGGACTTTTCTCATAGCCTCCCGATTCTTTATCATAACAGCTAATAGCTAATTGCACTTACCCTATGCCATGGTGTGTGCTAAGCACTTTACAATTTTTATCTCATTTGATCCTTACAAGAACCCTGGGAGGCAGGTGCTATTATTATTTCCACTTTATATCTGACACTGAGCAAGCAAAGTATAAGTGACTTGCCCAGGGTAACACAGCTAGTAAGTGTCTGAGGATAGATTTTAACTTTGATTTTCCTGAATCCAGGCCCACTGCTCTACCTGGCAACCTGCCCCTGTTATTCAGTGGAATAAAATGAAACTTTTGCCAATATCAATCAAACCAGGCAAAAATTTTCCTCCAAGTGTCCTGATATTCTTTTTTGACTTTGAACAGAAATTCAGACTAGGGCCTGAGTCTTTGATATTATAATAAGATTGAATGACCCATGTCATGACTATATGACAGATGAACTTTTCTCTTGTAATCCCTTCAGGGATGTTTCATATTCTGAATGATACTTTGATCTCTGATGAATAAGCAAGGTGATTGTGGAAGGCAGTAAAATGGCAAAGAGAGGTGATGGATTTAAAGTGAAAAATGAAAATATGATTTTCGACATGACCAATGTCCAAACTGGAATTATTTTGCTGGCCTGGGTATATTTGTTGTGTAGGTAGGGGGTATAGTAGAAAGAGTACTGGGCCTGGAGTCAGGAAGACTCATCTTTATTAGATGCGTGACTTTCAGCAAGTCACGTAACTCTGTCTCCGATTCTTCATCTATAAAATGACAAACCAATCTTTGCCAAGAAAAAAACACAATTGCGGTCAAGAAGAGTTGGACATGACCAAAATGACTGAACAAGTATATTTATTATGACGATTGCATTTATCCTACAGGTGGCTAGTTGGCATAGAGCACTGAAATTGGAGTAAGGAAGACCTGAATTTGAATCTTGTCTCTGTTACTTGATATTTGTGTGAGCCATGGCAAAGCATTAAATATCTCTCAATCTAAATTTCCTCATCTGTAAAATAAGAATAACAATAGTGCCTGCCTTCAAAGGTTCTTATGAGAATTGTGGGAAACAAATTTTATTGTTGATTAGTCATTAATATTGTTTGAACTTAGCTTGAAGTGGCTAGAAAGCTGTCTAACTGAAAGCTCACAGTAGAGATCAGACTGACCTTAGAGATACTTAGTGGAAGCTGTATGGCTATAGGGAGTGTTTAGATCTCAGCCTAATCTTGTGTTTTGGGTTACCCAAATTTGAATGCTTATACTTACCTGCCAATGTACACTTCAAACTGCCTTACAGCCTACCTGTGGCCAATAAGGGAAATGTCCTTATACCCCGGTCTGAACTTTATATAATGTAACTTCACAAAGACTGGAAGAGGGAGCAACTCCTTTTTCCAGCTATTTCATTTGCCAAATGACTTAATTTTTTTTTTTTGGTAAAACCATTTGAGGTTTTGGAGTACATTTTCTAAGAGTCAAGTGAGATAGCATATAGAAAGTGCTTTGCAAACCTAAAGGCACCATATCAAAATTAGTTCTTATATGGTTATTTATTTTTTTAATATTTCATGAGGAGTATAGAGGAAGAGATAAATACTTAACAAAATAAACATTAAAAAAATAAAATAAATGGCAAAACTATCCCTAGAAAGCAGGATTGACCATAATTTCTCAAGATGAATTCTATAGTTGTTTACCAAAGAATAACTTCATTTTCCTTGGGCAGATCTATTTTTAATTTTTTAAAAATTTCAGATGAAAAAAGATAATGAAATCAGTTACAAATCTGAACTTCTTAGTCTATCCATACACAACCTCATGCTTTCAAAAACAAACTCTAGAACACTTACATTTTTCAGTCTCCAAAGTGTTTCTTTCTTGGGAGCCCATAGTATTTGTATATGTAAGAAAAGTCAACATGTCCTTTTAATCTTTAACCCTGAGGCCTGTGATTGATGAACATCATCAAAGGAGACCTGTTTCATCAAGAGTACATCTGGGGCTACATCATGCCCAGACTTGGTTTTAAACAGTTTTAATGGAACTACTGCATCTGTATGGGAAAGGTCACTTTCACAGGGCAAGACCCCTACGCAGACCATCAACATGTACTAATCTGCAATGGCTCTTGACTATAGAATCATTCTGTCTGGCTCCTTGGGATTTTGCTATTTGGGTGGCAGCAGAGCTTACTGTCATCTTTATGATCTAATGATGCATACCTGATTGCTTCTAAGACATTTCCTTTGGTTTCTTGGTTCCTTCTCTTCTCTCTTAGAATATTACCTTCTACTTGCATTTGTCACTGCTTCTCATCATCACTAGTCCTTCCCTTGTCCCTCATTGACACTTCTGAAATCTGCTTGTTGCCTCCAGTGTTTGCGGCTGTCTTTTATTTTTCTTTCCTTTTCTCACTTGTCTCTTCTCGTTTTTCTCCTTGTGCTTTTTAATATTCTATTCAGGGACTTACTTTTTATAGTCATTCCCCGTGAAAGTAAACATTCTTTTACTTAATTCCTCTGTCCCTCTGTTTCCTCATGTATAAAATGAGGAGGTTAGCCAAAGGTTCTTAACTTAGTCTATGAACTTTTTTGATAATTGTATTGTATTATAAGTGGTTTCCTTTGTAATACCATGTGTTTTGTTTTTAGACATTTGTAAACATTATCAGAAGAAGGGTCTATAAGCTTTACCACTCTGTCAAGGAGGTCCATGACAATAAAAAGGTTAAGAACTAGTGGTCCAAAGGGCATGTGCAGTTTCTTTTCCTCATCCTACTTCTTGTCAGAAAACTGACAAATCCAGATATTTAATTCAATTTTCAGATGACTGGATACACTCTACTATTGACATTCTTGTTTTCAGAATTAGAATCATAGAATCTCAGAAATGAAATTCAGTCCAACCCCATTCTTGGGTGGAAAAATCCCTTGCAATAAAACCAACAACTGACCATCCCACTTCAACTTTTGCTGAAGCCTTCTTCCAGTGAGGCGAAACCCATTATTTCTGTTCAAGAACTGTTTCTTCACTGCTAGGTGCACTTAGAACTTTTCTCAGTTTGGTACCATAATAGATGCTTGAGACTGCAGGGATATTTCTGGATAGCTGAGGCATTATTGTTTCAGCATGATGCATGGGATCCACCATCTCTGAACTGAGGCCAAACATGTTTTGTGGTGATTAGGAGACAAATTAGCAAAGTAGTCAGCCTATTAAAGTGAACACTCTCAGACTGTAATTGAAGAGTGAATGAATGCATTTGTTAAACACTGATTGAAACAGTAATGTGGTATAATAGCTCATGTTCTCATAAAGCATATCTCTACCATCTCACTGCAGCAGAAAGGAGGAGGGTAATTAAATTATAGTGGTGTATTTAGTACCATTATACAGTAGCAGTTAAGAGTCTGTCACATTTTGCTTTTAAATTTCTACTCTCAGGAAAATGTCTACAGGGTGGGATTAAGAGCTGAAAAAAAAATCTGAAAGAAGGCCATAGAAACAAAAATGTCTTGCACATGGTTACACTGATGTTAAGTAGGAAAGGGAGGATTTGATTGCAGGACCTCAGACTCCAAGTACAATATTCTTTTCACTATAAGATACTGTCTCCATATTATATTTGTTTGGAGATATTTTGTTTGTTTACTTATTTTTTTGCAGAGCAGTGAAGGTTAAGTGATTTGCCCAGGGTCACACAGCTAGTAAGTGTCAAGTGTTTCTGAGGTCAGATTTGAACTCAGGTCCTCCTGAATTCAGGGCTGGTGCTTTATCTACTACACCACCTAGCTGCCTCCCTGGAGACTTCTAATAACAAATACTTTTGACAAAAGAAAATCTTAGCAAGGAGTTAGGCTTTGAGAGAAATCGACTTCGCTAAATTTAGGACAATATGACTTTAATGATACCTACAATTTTGCCTCATTTAATTCAGTATGCACTTTAGAATTTATTTAATTCCACTATTGAACATTGCAAAAGATTTGGAAAAAAATGAATTATTACTCCAGGGAAAAACAGAAAAGAGAATATGGTAAGAACAATATTCAAATCCATCTAACCCCAAGTTAACCTAGTTTTTCCTATAAAGGTACTGAAGGCCTCATTAAGACTTAGTTGGCTCAAGAGACAAAAGATTTAGGCAAAGGAGCAACAAGCTCCTCACATCTTGGTTATCTGATAGAAAGCAGCCATAAGGAGCTACAGGAATTTACTGGTGCTTAGCTGTCTGTCAGACCACTATGTGCAACTCAAGTAGGGGAGCTTTGCTTAGCTGCATCAACCCGGAGATATAAAATCCTAATAAGGGTGATGCAGGTGGATAAATCATTGGGCCTGGATTCAGGAGGACCTGAGTTCAAATCCAGCCTCAGACACTTGACACTTACTAGCTGTGTGACCCTGAGCAAGTCACTTAACCCTCATTGCCCTGCAAAATAAATAATAAACAAACAACCAAACAAGCAAATAAATAAATAAATAATTCTAAGAGCTAGCCTGTATATAGCCCTTTATGGTTTACAAAGAGCTTTATGAATATCCTATTTGATCCTCACAACAACTTTGGGAGGTAAGTGCTATCATTCCCATTTTATACATGGGAAACTGAGGCAGGCAGAAGTTATGTGACTTGATCAAGGACACAGAGCTAGTAAGCATTTTAGACAGGATCTGCACTCAGGTCCAATGCTCTGTCTCCATCTATACTTTCCCTCAATGCCTATCCTTGCTTTATATCCTCCTGTTTTAGCTAAGTACATTTCTTCTTGTTAACCATAAAGTGAACTACCAGTGTCTCATTTCATTTGAATATCCAACAAAAACAACCAGCAGAATGACCCATCAGTCCCAGGCTCCAGTATTTATTGCTGTCTTCTTTTCTTTTTCTTTCCTTTTCTTACTTGTTTCTTCTCATTGTTGTTATGCTTGGACTTTTTGCTATTCTATTCAGGGGCTTCCTTTTTATAGATAACCTCAGTGAATGTAAACATTCTTTTACTTAATTCCTCTGGTTTTCCCAATGTATAAAACAAGGAAGTTGGTCAAAGGTTCTTAACCTGGTCTGTGAACATTTTTTTTTTTTGTGGGGGTGGTAATCGCATTTTAATGTAACTGGTTTTCTTTGCCCTATAAGTGGTTTCCTTCTTCCCAGAAGACTGTTCAACTATAGAGATTACAATTACAATCTCTGGATTCATTCCTTCATTTTACAGTTATACATGGTATGCTAATTGTGGTGGAGGTATGCTGTGGGATAGGCTATTCAAAGACATACAGAGGGAGGGCTGCCTTCAAGGAACTGACAAGCTAGTGGAGGAGATAATGTAAGAATACAAATAAGGTAGAGTGGAAAGCACATGAGTTTGGGAGGGTCAGAAGAAATTTAGGTTCAAATGCTGGTTCTTCTACTTACTTACTACCCATAACCCTTTGGACGGGTCATTTCCCATCCCTGAGCTTTAGTTTGCACATCTATAAAATGAGGAGGCTGTGCTAGAAGAAGGAACTAAGGCTTCTTCCATACTAAATGCTGTGATCCTATGTATAGGACAAGACAGCCTGTGGTAAGGGCCACATGAGAGACAAAAGAAATGTGCCATAAGACTTTAGAAGAGCAAGAGATCCCTTCTGGTTATAAGTGGGATTTAGGAAGCTTCATGAACATAGGTTATACTGGCAACTTCCTTATAGTTCCTTATCATATATTAAGGGAGATTTGTCTGAACAGCTATCAAGGACCTTAGTGAAGGAAATAATGTGGCATAGCAGATAGAGTGTTGACTTGGAGTCAGGATAAATCTAGGTCTGAGTCCCTATTGTGGTCACTCTCTATCTATGAGACCCTGAACTTCTTTTTTGAAGGAGGTCTCAGACCAGCAATGTTTCACTCTGGATTTTCCCATCATGCTTCAGCTACCTTCTCTCTGGTCCTGAAGCATCCTTCTCTCATTGGTGAATTCCTTCTAGGAATTTCATTTTGAGGAAGGGTTCAGACCAGATTCTCTTCACCCTTTATTTTCCATCCTTTGCCACCATATTCCCAGAAGGTACTCTACCTTCCCCCCTTTTTTCTTTTCTTTTCTTTTTTTTTGGTGAGGCAATTGGGGTTAAGTGACTTGCCCAGGGTCATACAGCTAGTAAGTGTTAAGTGTCTGAGGCCAGATTTGAACTCAGATCCTCCTGACTCCAGGGCCAGTGATCTATCCACTGCACCACCTAGCTGCCCCTACCTTCCCCCTTTTTAATAGCTCCTTTTTATCTTTTATCTTCCCCCATTAAAATGCATGCTTTGACTGTACATGTGTACTCTATACCAACTTTCTTGCCATCTGAATGAGGGGAGAGGAGGAGTGGGGGAAGAGAATTTAGAACTTAACAATATAAAAAAGTTAGAAAAAAATTTTACATGTAATTGGGAAAATAAAACATTAAATTAAAAAACTTTTTAAAAATAGAAAAAGATGCATGATGCTGGAGGGCAAAGAATATCTTTCTCTTTGCATATATTAGTATCACCAGCACCTAACACCTTCTTGGACAGTAGTAAGCACTTAATCCACTGAACAACAAACAACAACAAGCACTTAACAAAGTTTTGTTGACTTGGCTTTTCTTAGCCTTGTTTTTTTCATTTGAAAAATGGAAATAATAACAGAAATTACCACCCCTATCCCCACCCAGCAAGGGCTATTATGAGGAGCAAAAGAAATAATGTATGTAAAGACTTAAAATATAAAAGACTTTTTATATATTTTAGCAAGGAATAGCAAATTTTTGCTGATTTTAAAAAATATATTATTAGAATAAATAATAAGTTCTTGTTGCCTAGTGGATAGAAGCTGGTTTTCAGTTCTAGTACATGATTCCAAAGACATGCTGTAGCCTGAGCACTCAGCGCATCATCAATGATCTTTATAAACCTAGTCCTATCTTAAGAGGCATACCAATCCCAGAACGCACAGCTAGAGATGTTTTGGAATTGAGACTGGAAAAGTTGGGTTCTTGGTTCAAGGTTCAAGGCTCTTAAAGAGCTCTGAAAGAAGGATATTAGGAGAAGAAAGACGAGGAAGCCATGACCCAGAGTGGAAAGACTGGTTGCCTCCATCTGGAAGCCATATGGATATGGCTGAGTTAAACAGTGGAGATGGGGGAGGAAAAGGATTTGCACTCCTTGGTACAGCTGTACATAATGATCCTCTAGTGTTGGGGAATCAGAATGGATGGGTATAATTCTTTCCCCTGACATCAGCTTCCATAAAGGTACTCTTAAGCATCTGAGAAACATATTGACCAGTTATTTTAAAAAAGCCTTCCCAGCAACAGATACAAAAATATAGCCAACAAAGAAAGGGGTTATATGAGAGAGAGGAATTTCTTAGTTAAAGTAAAAAAGATGCTGGAGGCAGTTATTGAGATAATTTAAACCAAAAAGCACTTTGGCTAGAAAAATAATGGAAAACCAAAGGGATAGTGACACTATTTTGGGGACAATGCTATTTGTTATTAGTGTGGCGCCTTCTGTATATATTCTGCTGTTGAAATCATTTACTGCCTTATCTATAGGTTTAACTCCACCCTAGAATCTTGAACCAATCCAACTCCCCTTCCCTGGGGTGAGGGGTATATTAGAATCCATGAATCTTTAAATTTCCAAATGAAAATGAACAGCAATTGAGTGAAGATTATCTTTAGGCCTAAATCAAAGCAGGTGTGTGGGAAGTGGCGGGGGAGGGGGGGAGCCCTTGTAATGTGTTCAGCTTATGTTATAATGGGAAGTCCCCAGGATTCTACCAACTTTCATACTTCTGGTCTTATAATCTCCTTGTAAATATGGCCTTATGTCAAATTATAACAGACTTTTGGACTTGGAGTCAGGAATCCCTGGTTCAAATCTTACTTCAGAGTCTTACCAGCTGAGTGATCCAAAGCAAATAATCACTTAACTTTTCCAGGACTCAGTTTCTACATCAGCAAAATGAGGGGGTTGGAATTCAAAGGGAGTCACTGGAGCTTGTAGAGTGGGTAGTAAAATGAACAGATTTGTGTCTAACATGAGCTACATTTCCACAAGCAAAGCAGAAGAGAATTGGTGTAGTATATGGAAAAACAAAGGACTCTTTCTATACAGATGACTCTCAAATGGACTTATCCAGTCTTGAATTCTCTCTTGACTTCCAGTCTCACCTATCACATATCAGTGTCTCAGATCCTGGATATATTAAACTAGAAGTCCATTAGACATCTTAAACGTGACATGTCCCAAACTGAACTGATCTTTCCCTGAAAAGACTCCCCTCTTCCTAACTTCCCAATTTCTATTGAAGATGGTACCATACTCCCAGTTATGTAGGCTCACAAATGAGGTGTCATCCTTGACTCCTCACATTCTCTCACCCCCATATTCAAGCAATTGGCAACTGCTGTAGCTTTTACCTTTGTAGCATCTCTGGCATATACCTTCTTCTCTCCTCTGGTACTACACTGGCCCTGGTGCAGGCCCTCATCACCACATGTCTAGATCATTGCAATAGCTTACAGGTTGATCTCTCTGCCTCAAATTTCTTCTCATTCCAGTCCATCAGCTGTCAAACTGATCTTCCTAAAACACAGCTTTAACCATATCATCCTCTTATTGTTCAATAAACTCTAGGAATTCCCTGTTACCTCTAGGATCAAATACAAAATTATATCTTTGCCTTTCAAAGTCCTTTTTTCTTTTGCAGGGCAATGAGGGTTAAGTGATTTGCCCATGGTCACACTGCTAGTAAGTGTCAAACATCTGAGGCCATATTTGAACTCAGGTCCTTCTGAATCCAGGGCTGATGCTTTATCCACTGTGCCACCTAGCTTCCCCCTCAAAGTCCTTCTTAATCTGAGCACTTTCTCCTCTTCCAGTCTTCTTAAACTTTACTCCCTTTCATCTGTACCATGGTACAGTAAAACTGTCCTTCTTACTGTTCTTCAAATAAGAAGGAGAGGAAAAAACCATTTATTAAGTACCAGACACTGTGCTAAGTATTTTATAAATATTATCTTACTTGAGATAATACCTTGGGAGGTAGGTGCTATCATTATTTCCATCTTACAGTTGAGGAAACTGTGGCAGAGAGAAGTTAAATGACTTTCTCAGAATCATGTAGCTAGTATATGAGGCTGGATCTGAACTCAGGTCATCCTGACTCCAGGCCCAATTCTTTATCCATTGCCCAACCTAGCAACCTAGGTATTTTTACTGTTCCCTCATGCCTAGAATGGGCTACCTTCTTTTGACCTACTGGCTTCTCTGGCTCCCTACAAGCTTCAGCTAAAATTCTTTCTTCTTCAAGACCCCATTTTTAGTGCATCTCAATGTTAATGCCTCATTCTGAGATAACCTTCAATTTGCCCTGTATAAATTTTGCATGTACATGGTTGTCTGCCCTTTATCTCTCCCATTAGACTGTGAGCACCTTGAGCACAGGGACTGTTTTTGCCTGACTCATACTAAGCATCTAGTAATTTTTCACTGATTTGACTTGACTTGACTTGTCTGCTCTGTTCTCCTTTACTTATAGGAAGGCAGGTGAAGGAAAGATGATGCCTTACTACCCCCTCATCCTTGATGTTCTCCTCTATAGGCAGGATTATATATGAATGGGGGGAAAGAGCATGGGAGAGTTGCTGAAGCCTGTGTTCTGAGGATAAAGACCACAATGTTAGAGGAAATTCCAGGTAGAAAATTTTCCTTTTCCAAAATTTCCAAACTTGAGATTCCCAAATTTTAATGTTCAAAGGAGAGATTCAGTTATTAGAGTTGAACTATAAGCTGGGCAGATTGGTCACAATGAACAAAGCAAAAAGCCAATGACTAGACTGGGGCTACAAGGTTGGATTTGAGAACATTAGCAAGACTGATTTGATGATGAGCTCTTGAGATCCTTGCTTACAGCTCCCTGCCTGGAGCCAAACTGGGATTGTTTGGTCACAGAATCGAAGCTACAAAATAGATATGAGGTGATGAGGACCTGCACCAGGGTTAGTGTAGTATTAGAGGAGAGAAGGAGGCATATGTGAGAGCTGTTATAAAGATGAAAGCTACAGGGTTGGATATGGAGGGGTGAGAGAGTGTGAGGAGTCATCAAGGACACGTCAGTTGTGGACCTGCATAACTGTGAATATGTACTGTCTTCAATAGAAATTGGGAAGTTAGAAAGAGAGGAATCTTTTTAGGGAAAGATCATGAATTCAGTTTGGGGGCATGTCAAGTTTAAGATGTCTAAGGGACTTCTAGTTCAATATGTCCAGTAGCCAAGAATTTGATATGTGCTACATAAGACTGGAAATCAAAAAAGAGGTCAGGGCTGGATAATCAATTTGAGAATCATCTGTATAGAAAGAGTCCTTTACTTTTCCATATGGTGCCCAGATTCTCCTCGACTTCTTTTGTGGAAATGTAACTCATGTTAGACACAAGTCTGATCATTTCACCACCATACTCTATAAGCTTCAGTGGCTTCCTATTTCCTTTGGAATCAAATATAAACCCTTCTGTCACTGTAAAGTCTTTGTAACCTGACCTCATCTCACGTTGCTGACCTTGTTACTATTTAGGTGCCTTCTTGTTGTTCCCCCTCCATTTTCCATTTCTGTGCCTTTGCATTGGCTACTGCTCCTGCATTACATGGCTTCATTCTTCACCCATGCCTCTTGGAAGGCCTGATTTACTCCAAAACTCAACTGCTGCATGAGGCCTTATGTTTCTCCTTGGCATTATAACATATATACATAAAGTTATCCCTATCTATTTTTATGTATTTTATGTGTATAAATATTATATCTATATCTATAACATCTATAACTATTTGTAGACAGAGATATACACATTATATATAGGTGTATGTGCGTGTGTATATATATATAAATATATGTCATACATATCCTGTGTGACAGCTCCCATTTATATATACAGTCTACTTCTCTCTTTCTCTCTCTTTCTCTGCCTCACTCTCCCCATAAACACATATAACATGCATATCTCATATATATAAAACACATATATGTTGTTTTTCATTCATGTCTAAATCTTTATGACCCCATTTGGGATTTTCTTGAAAAGATACTGTAATGGTTTGCCATTTCCTTCTCCAGCTCATTTTATAGATGAGGAAACTAAGGGAAACAGGGTTAAGTGACTTAGGGTCACATACGTGGTAAGTATCTGAGGTCAAATTTGAATTCAAGAGGATGAGTCTTTCTGACTTTAGGCCCAGAACTCTATCCACTGTTCCACCTACTGCCTGCCTCTCTCTGTCTCTCTGCCTCTCTGTCTCTGTCCCTCTGTCTCTCTGTGCCTCTGTCTCTCTTTCCATCTATCTCCCTCTATCTCTATCTACATCGACACATATATAATACATATGCACTATATATAAATATGTGTGTACATATGCATATATGTCTATATACACACACACATATGCACATATCACCTCTCACCCTGTATAAGCTCCTTGAGGAGAAGGAATTTTTTGATTTTTAAAAAATCCTTAGCACCTATCACAATGCCTGCTACATAGCAGACACAAACTAAATGTTTGTTAATTGGTTGATGGTTTATATGCAGGAGCAGAAGGTACCTCTTTGATGGACTTGCTATACATAAATTATTCTTATCATCATTATTATAGACATCTTGGTATTAATTCTATATTTCAGGTGAAGATAACTGAGTACACATATCCCACTTTTGTTTTAACAAATAATCACATTTATCAAATTTGCATTGCTCAACAAGATGATGCATTCTGCAAAGAGTGGCATATGCACCTTTGCTTGAATAATGTAGTTCATCTAGCAAATTGTTCATATCGTTGAGAAGCAGCATTGTCAAGAGGCCAGATTGCTAGATGCAAAGTCAGGTCAGACCTGGATTTAAATTCCAGCTCTATTGCAAACTAGCTCTGTCACCATGGTCAAGTCACTTCACCTTGCTAAGTCTCATTTTCCTCTTCTATAAAATGGAGTTAATTACATATATAGTACCTACCTCACAGTGTTGTTTTATGGATCAAAAGACATAATGTATGGAAAGCACTTTGTAAACCTGAGAACGCTGTATAAATGTCAGCTAGCTTTAATTTCTCTAATTTCTTGAACTAGAATGGAGGGCAATCATTAAACACCTGGCAGCTTGCCTGCACATGGTTGATATAAAGCAGCTCACATTTCTGTGAATGGCTCCTGGGTGATGTAAAAAAAAGCAACAAAATAAAGTGTCCCTGTGATAACAGATAACAGCAATTTAGCAAATGGCAGAATATTTTGAAGAGGATACGCAAAAGCATTGGTGTTTCAAATATTGATGAAGAACAAAGAACTGAGATGACAAAATGAGTTGTAGCTAATGGATTAACATGGTTAAATGGATGAGAAGATGCCTGTAGGCATTCATCGTTTGATGTAATTGATTCTATGGAGATGCAACTAGACAGCAGTTCATGTGAAAACACCTAGGGGTGTTATTGGACTACAAATTAAATATGAGTCAACAGTTTGATGTGACAGCTAAAAAAGCTAATGTATACTACTCATGTAACCTAGACTAGATTAATAAACATAGTGTTCAGAACAAGAGTGGCCTGAGCTGGTCACAGCTGGATACTCTAAACTGGATCTCATTTAGTGGAGAGGGGACTTGAAAGTATGAATGATGAGGGGACTTGAAACCATGTCCCATGAAGAGTAGTGAGCAAAACAAAGGATGTTTAGTCTGTAGGAAAGGAGGTTTAGGGGGGCCTAGGCTAGCTGCCATATAGAAGTTCTGTCACATAGAAGCAGTTTGGCTAAAATATTATGAATTCTTTGGCCTAAATGACCTGAGAAATAGACAAGAATACAAAAATTTTTCTATTCTATGTAGTCCCTATCCTTCCCCTTCAAAAGTATCAGTGGTTAAATGGAGGAAAATGGGATCATAATATTCCACAGTGTTTAGAACATTTAGAAAAACTAATGTAATTATTGGGGCCATAAATACAAAATATTTGTTCAGCAATCAAAAAGTTCATGCAACTGGAAAAATGTACATATCCATTGCATATCCCATCTATGAATGAAATTAAAAGACCAAGAAGTTGATGTTAAATGGAAGTTGAGCTTGTGGGGCTTTTCTGGAGAGATGAATAACATAGGTGGCAAAGTTGCTTTCATAATTCATCCAAAGACAGCAGGAATCATTGTTTGTTTGTATTCAGTTATTTTGCCTTGCATGGCTCACATAAGCATGATCAACCTGAAGAGTATTATAGAGTATGCATTTATATGAGGTCTTTTTAAAAGTAATATTTTATTTTCCCCTAATTACATGTTAAAACAGTCTTAAGGGCAATAGATTTCAAGCTAGATGGAGCATTTGTCAAACTCTCCCATTTTCCAGTTGAGGAAACTGAGGACAAGATAAATTAATTGAATTGCCTAAGATCACATAGTGGCAACTTTGAACTCGGATCCTCTGACTCCAAAATAGCACTCTGAATTGCATCAGCCTGCTTTGTTTATAGTAGATGAAGAAGTAGACAAATTATATGAAGAAATTGACTATATTCTGAAACCAATGAAATCATATGGTATGATACTGGGCGACTTCATTTGGAAGGATAACACAGAAGTAGATGGAAAAATATGCTGAGAAATATGTTTTGGGACTAAGAAATGAAAAAAAAAGGCTGAAGATATTGATTACCTATAAGCTTCACACCAATATACTGTGAATACTTTCTTCAAGAATAGGGAGCAATGAACATGTCAAGTGCTGCTTCCCATACCTTCCCCCTCCCCATCACAATAAATGAAATTGATTTTGTTTTAGTGAAAAGCAAATGAATATTTACTGACATGAGAATTGTTTCAGAGTCAGCTGTCTATGATCAATCAGACCAACAGCTGGTTAGGACCAAGGTCAAAATCCATGTCATATTAGAAGTCAGACAACATGAAGAGACTGCATCCAATGACAATAACTCCAACATCGCTTATTTCAATAAAGCGTAGACTGAAAAATGGGAGATTTATCAAATTGTTTATCTTGACTTTTATTGGCAGATTGTCACCTTATCCTATGGAATTTTAATATGTATAAAACTATCACAAGGTCAACATAGTTCAGAAACTGATTCAGCTGACAAATACTTTATCTTATTAAGTGGAGAGACATGGCAGTTGATGGCAGCAATGGTTTAGAGTATTAGCTCATTTGTAAACATTAGAGAGGAGGTTGGTCAAACAGTATAAGTAGTATAGCCTCATAAAAGAAAAAGCAGGGGGAGAAAAGGAACCGGCAGAAACCACAGTGTGAGACTTAAATAATCCAGATCTTCCTGAAAACATTTATAGATAAAACTGGAAGGACAACAAACAGAAAAAATATGGAATGGAGTTGCATCTCTAGAGTGTTGTCTACGCTGATCATAAGTGGCAGAAAAACTGCTGCATTTGGACTCTAACCTCCTGGTCCTGATGAGCTATGTAAAAAAGAAGATATGGCACTCAAAAAATGAATTTAGGATTAGGGGTTTGACCTCACCAAATACATGCCAAGGTCAGAAAGAAAGTATTACACAAGAAAGTATGAGTGATGACCTGTCGCACCCCCCCCCCCTTGAAAAAAAAAATAAGGCTCAGAAGCCACATTGATACAAGGATGTCCACGACAAGGATTCTTGCTCAATTCTGTTGAATTAAACAACTGTTGGTATAGTGAGATGCTTAGAACAAAAACTGGTGAAGAATGAATGGGCAGAACCAAGACAACAATTTACACAGTAAGAACAATACTGTAAAAACAAACAAACAAAAAACCCTTTGAAAGTTGCAAGAACTATGATCAATACAATGACCATAAGTAATTCTAGAGGATTGATGTTGAAATATGCTATTCATTACAGAGAGGCTATGGGTTTAGGATACAGAATGAGACGTGCATATGTGTATGTGCATGTGTATCTATATCTATATCTATCTATATTTATAAATAGCTACCGAGGGAACTGGTTTTGCTTGACTAAGCATATTTGGTATAAGAAATGTTCGTTCTTTCTTTCTTTCTTCCTTCCTTCCTTCCTTCCTTCCTTCCTTCCTTCCTTCCTTCCTTCCTTCCTTCCTTCCTTCCTTCCTTCCTTCCTTCCTTCCTTCCTTCCTTCCTTCCTTCCTTTCTCTTTCTTTCTTTCTTCCTTTCTTCCTTCCTTTCTTTCTTTCTTTCTTTCTTTCTTTCTTTCTTTCTTTCTTTCTTTCTTTCTTTCTTTCTTTCTTTCTTTCTTTCTTTCTTTCTTTCTTTCTTTCTTTCTTTCTTTCTTTCTTTCTTTCTTTCTTTCTGTTTTATAGGGCAATGAGGGTTAAGTGACTTGCCCAGGGTCACACAGTTAGTGTCAAATGTCTGAGGTCACATTTGAACTCAGGGTCTTCTGAGTCCAGGGCCTGTGCTTTATCCACTGCACCACCTAGCTACCCCCTTCTTTTCTTTTTAAGTAGGGTTGAGGTGAGAGGGAAAGAAAATAGATTTCTGTTAATATTTTTTAAATAGAGATGGTGATGGAATGCTATAAATGTAGAACATTTTATGCCCTTTCAGATGTCATCATAACTTTTCCTTAATTGTTTTACTTTGTTTTGAGAAAACAGCTTGTAATATTAAAACAAAAGGTATCAATAAAACAAAACAAAACAAAAAGGAAGGAGATGGAAAAGCTGAACACAGGAAACTGACATTCTCAATTGTTCCAGTGTTTTGTAACCTTGTGACAAATGACTTCATTTTGTGTCTCAGGTTTCTCATCTGGAAAATGGAAACTTTGGAGCAAATGATTTTTAAGTCCTTTATAGCTTTGCCCAGTCCACAATCCTATGCTTTACACATAGTAAGTTAATTTTGCTAATTGTTTTAACAAAGGAGTTCTTACCTTTTTTGTGTGTTATGGACCCCTTTGGAAGTCTACTGAAGACTATAGATTTTTTTCTCAGAATAATGCTTGCACATATCTAAAATAAAAGGTATAGGATTGCAAATGAAAGCAAGGGTTAATTAAAAAAAATAAAGATACAGTTTCCCCCACCCAACTTCACAGACTCCCTGTAATCTATCCATGAACAGGGTGAAAACCCCTATTTTAACATATACTGTCAACTCAAAGAAACAATATAATATTTTTGTAGCCTTGTATAATTTACAAAGCATTTTCCAGTGAGATCTTAATTATCTTAAGATAGATCAGTATTATTATACCCACTTTGCAGATACAGAAAGTTAAGCTCACACAGGTTGACATGGCTAAGCTCATAAAGCCATTTGGAAATTGAATCAGGATTCAGAATTCACATCCTTTGATTTCAGTTATCTAGGGCTCCAGGCAAGAAAGAAAGCTCTATTCAGTCCTTTTGCTTCATTTTATTTTTCCTTTAATAATTACGTCACAGGGGCAGCTAGATGGCGCAGTGGATAGAGCACCAGCCCTGGAGTCAGGAGTACCTGAGTTCAAATCTGGCCTCAGACACTTAACACTTACTAGCTGTGTGACCCTGGGCAGGTCACTTAACCCCAATTGCCTCACTAAAAGAAAAAAAAAAAGAAAGAAAAAATAATAACGTCACAGATACTTCTTTCCACTGAAGTATTCGTAAGATGGCAGAAGGAACATGCCATGTGGAATTGAAGTATCTGTTTCAAATCTCAATTTGCTATTTAGTAGCTTTGTAGCTTTGGGCAAGTAACTTCCTTACTCCCATCCCTCTACCCCGCCACCCCTTCACCCCCAATTCCTCCTCTGTAAAATGAGTGGGTTGTCTCAGATGATTTCTGTCATCCCTTTCATCTCCTAACCTCGGATCCAATTATACTCCTCTTCAGGCCAATGCCAAGTGGGATATTGAACAATTATGTAATAAATTCCATCGCGGTACAAAGCTAACCTGGACAACTCCAGATCTTCTTTGAAAACAAAACAAATTAAGTCCTGTCCTCACTAACAGGAAGACCATTTTGGCTTTTAGTATCATAATAATGTGCTTGAGTTAGTGCCTTATTTCCTTTTTATAGATAAAATATTTTATTGTGAACATCATTGCATAAAACACGCCTGTCATGATGGTTGTGATAATGCTTTGGTGACAATCTTTCTGTTTGGTGTCATGTTGTATGTGCCTCAAGATGGCACTAGTGAGCCAAAGAAGAGAGCCTGTTCTCCCTGGCTCACAAAGAGGCTTTGTACAGTTCCATGTGTAGATAAGCTGCTACAAAAGGAACCCCGCTGTTTTGCTGTCCATAAATTGTTCAGAAATTTCTAGCTAAAATTAACTACAAATAATAATGTTGTCTAGGGGAGGTGCCCAATTGGAGTTGCCGAATGTGGAGTGTAGTAGCTTCACATTGAGATTTTCAGAATCCATATCATGAAGTCTTTAAACCTGAGCAGTATATTTGTTCATGAGACAGGTGGCGACAGAGACAGCATAGATGACATTTCTACTGGTTTTACACTGTAATCAGAACAGCAAAACACTGAGGCAGAATACAGATAACAAGACAAGGTCAGAGGCCCATGCACTTAAGCATTTACTATGGGGATCTACCATCCCAGCCATAAATTATCAATTCTGAATATATTCAAAGATGAATAAAATAAAAACAAACCCTTAGGAACCCTTCTTCAAAAGAACATAAAATGAAAGCATTGTTGAATGAATCCAAGATGATTAAATGCAAAATTATGTGATGTTGCCCAAGGTATTTAATTTTTCTGAGACTCAGTTTCTCCACCTACAAAGGAAGATAACACTTAAATTACCTGGCTTATAGGATTTTTTTTTGACAAATATGCTTTATGGGAATTATAGAATAATGTGAATGTATTATTGTTATTACTATAGGTATTACTGTAAGGGAGGCAAATATTTTGCTGTGATTATAGGAATATTAGCTGAGAACTCACTGCTTATGCACTTACCTCCAAGTAGTTTGGTACCTTTCAAAGGCCTGTGAGGAAAAAATAAAACTTCAAGAATCTTTAGATGCCTCAAGCAGCATGGTAGGTGAAAGGATTGAAAAAGAGGTTTTTATCTCCAATCTCAGAAAATCACAGCTGCGGGGTGCTGATGGGGAGATGGGTAAGGGGAAGCATTGTGGCTACTTCTTGAGGCAGAAAACAGGTGCAAGAAAATCACTCACCCTAATGTAGATAGGAGTAAGGGTAGGAGACATTTTCTGAAGAGGAATTGCTACCTAAGTGGCCCTTTGGGGTACTTCCTAATAGACCTGTGACATAGGGAAAAACATATATATGATGAATATTCCCCCTCCCCCCGTGTAGATAGTAGACAGTTCAGCAAAGAAGTTGATGACAGGTGTGGCAGTGGAGACCACTGTACCACTGTGATTGGAAAAGGCAGAGTTTCACTGAGAACTGAGGGTGAAAGGAACTTCCCATGGTAACTTTAGTTCTCGTTTTCTCTCTCTCTCTCTCTCTCTCTCTCTCTCTCTCTCTCTCTCTCTCTCTCTCTCTCTCTCTCTCCCTCCCTCTCTTTCTCTCTCTCTCCCTCTCTCTCCCTCTCTCATTCCCTCCCTCCCTCCCCTGATCCCTTCCTCTCCCTCCCTCCTTCCCTTTCTCCATCACCCCACCCCTAGAGAAATGGGTTAGAAGGAGGGAAAATTGCCCTAATAGCTGTTCCAGCACCAACTCAAAACACCCATTCCTCTGGTGTCTTTGGAACATGAGTTCTTTACCTTCCCCCAGTTAGCATGAGCTTGTGTGTGATTGGAGGATTGTTTTCCATTGCTTTATAAGCACAACAAACTACCAACACAAGGCCAGCTATTTAACTTCCAAGAGCCCCAGGAAACTCCTTAAGACCATAAATTGTACAACACTTATAGATCTGCATTGATGAAGGGAATTTCCTCACTGGGACTTCCTTATAGCACTGAAACACAATGAAAAACAACAACAAAAGAGAGAATCTATTACATGAGCTTTCATGTTATTTATATTGTGTTAGTATGTTTTAATTAAACGCTTCATTATTTGATTTTTCCTTATTTGGCTTCTGTGTAGATAGAGTTTGCCCTGGATAGGAGCTTGAGCTGAGAATATATTTTTCACTCATTGAACCTGAGCATAGATAGCATAAGAAATCAAAGGGGAGAGTGAGAGATTTCAGCTATGTTATTATTAATAATGAAATAGCTGTTTGAAGTTCTTCAACTTACCCCAGTCTTGAGAAGCATGAAGCTTTCTTGGACACTGTTAAATAAATTGCAAGATTTATCTTACATGAGTCTTTTTTTTTCTTAGAGTACAAAGTGCTTTGCAATTTTTTTTCCTGATTGAGGGGGATGTTGTAAAGAGATTTAAAAAAAATCCCAATATTACTTATTTTCAATGTGCATTTTTTTGATTTGCTGTCTTTTATAGTTGATTTTCTCATTGTAGTTATACTCATCCTATTCATAAGGATGGTGAATTTGTGTGGTTTGAAAATTTCTATATTAGAAAGAAAAATTAAGTTAGGAGATGACAGGGTTTTTCAGTATGTGTGCACAGAAAAAAAAAAAAAAGGTATTTTTTTTTCTTGCTGTATGTTAGGGCTTTCCAGATACCCAAACCCAATAGACTTATGACCATGTATATGTATGATATATGAACATGCAAATAAATCACTTTGCAAATATCAAAGCACTATATAATGATGATAATCACCATCATCACCACCACTATAATCATCACCATTGTTATCATCATCATAGACTTAGAACTAGAATGAATCTTGGGCAAAATCTAGTTCCACCCTTTAATTTTACATATAAGTGAATAATTCTTGAAAGCCCTGGACCTAATAAAAGAAAGGAATAACAATGCAGTGTGAAAACTGAAAAATGTGGACACATCAGGTGATCTTTTCTGAGATGCAAATTTATTCCTTGGATGAATCAGGAAGGAAAACCCAGATATGCTATGGAATGACAGGGTACACCTTAGGGTAACCTTTCAAAGTCAATCTGTGAGATGAAGTGACAGACTTGAAGAGGAGTGTAGCTCTTGAAAAATCTGTCAAGTGGCCTCTGTCACTCCCAGGAACTTTCCAATGATTTAATTTTATCTTGACCTTTCTCTCTTCAAAGTTCTTTTCAACTTCCCCTTATTGAACCCACAGGTATTATGGCAGGATTTAGCCTGGAGTAGAACTCATCAACTGTTTTATATTATATTCCCAAACAAATTGATTCAGAGAAGAGCCCTCACTTTTAGCAGTGGTGGAGTATGGTTTGTGACCATAATGGTTCTCTTACTTTGCTTCACTCTCCCTAGTACAGACTCATTACCCAGCTGGGTTTTCTGTGTGTAATTGCTTCTTATCTACTCTGCCAAGTAGTTTCAAAGAGCCTGTAATTCTCTTTGTCTTTTTGTTATCTCTTAGGCCCAGTCAGAGATAGTCCTTTGGTCAAAATACTTCTGTGTTTGGTGTACCTTTATCACTTCTCAGGGGATGTTTCTTCTTTGGAAGACTCTTCCCAATTGTATTCTCAACAAGTGCTTCCTGACTATAAAATACCTGTGATTGCTACTATTTAGAAGAGAAATGTAAACATTCAAGACCAAAGAAGGTGAAGTGAAGCCAAGATGGTGGAGGAGAAGCAGGAATTCACCTGAACTCTCTCAATATCCATGCCCCCCCCCCCAAAAAAAAACCTTTTTAAAATGCCTCAAATTTAATTCTGGAGTGGAAGATCCAACAAAAAGTCAGAGTGAAATAATTTTTCAGCCCCAACCAACTTAAAAGTTCAGCAAGAAAGGTCTGTTTCATCAGAGTGAGAATAGCATGCTGTGAAATGCAGGCCACATGCCAGTAAGCCAGTAACAGTCCTTGGGGGTTGTTGAATGGATAGTGGTGGATTCCAGAGTTCTCAGCCCATAGATGGTAAGGACTCAGACAACTTGTCAGAAGATTACAGGGGAACATTTGCTGGCACTGGATGCAGTACTCTGTTACATTGCACATACAAGGTTCTAGGTTGCATTCCCAGGATGACAGGGAGCATTAGCACACTAGCAGTTGTTGCAAGCAAAGAAAGCTGAGAACTAGAGAAAGTTTCTTAAGTGACAAAGAAGATCAAGGTGCACCCTCAGAAGAGGAAAGCAACCTTAAGCTTCTAAGAAAAATGTGAATTAGGGAGCAAAGGTGGCAGAGGAGAGTCTGTGACTCCCACAACCTCCAGAAAAAACCCATATACTCAGTCCCAAATAATGCCATTAAAAACAAGAAAAATGTGAATTGGTCTCAGTCCGTGGAAGTGCTCAAAAGGGACTTGGAAGAGAAAGTAGGAGAGATAGAAGGAAGATTTAGAGAGGTGGAGAAAATAATGGAAAGAGGAATGAGAGAAATGCAGGAGAGTCATTAGAAAAAAGTCAACAGCTTGAAAAGCCAAATGGAAAAGGTGGTACAAAAGCTGTCAGAAGAAAATAATTGCCTAAGAATTAGGATTGCCATTCCCCAATTGAGAAATGGTCAAAGGATCTGAACAGGCAATTTTCTGGTGAAGAAATCAAAGCTATCTATTGCCATATGAAAAAATGCTCTAAATAACTATTGATTAGAGACATGCATATGAAAACAACTATGAAGTACCACCTCGCACTTATCAGATTGGCTAATATGACAAAATAGGAAAATAATAAATGTTGGAGAAACTTTGGAAAAATTGGAACACTAATGCATTGTTGGTGAATCTGTGAACTAATTCAACCATTCTGGGGAATAATTTGGAACTATACCTAAAGGACTATAAAACTGTGCATACTCTTTGATGCAGCAATATCACTATTAGGTCTTTTCCCCAAAGAGATCATAAAAAAGGGAAAAGAACCCATATGTACAAAAATATTTATAGCTGCTCTTTTTGTGAGGGCAAAGGATTGGAAATTGAGGGGATGCCCATCAATTGGGGAATGGGTGAACAAGTTGTGGTATATGAATCTAATGGAACACTATTGTGCTGTAAGAAATGATGAGCAGGCAGATTTCAGAGAAACCTGAAAGGACTTACATGAACTGATGCTGAGTGAGAGGAGCAGAACCAGGAGAATATTGTACACTGTATCAACAACATTGTGTCTTGATCAACTGTGATAGACTTGACTCTTCTCAGCAATGCAATGGTCCAAGATGGTTCCAAAGGACTCATCATGTAAAATGCTCTCCAAATCCAGAGAAAATGAACTGTGGAATCTGGATGCAGATTGAGCAATGCTATTTCTAATTTTTGTTGTTGTTGTTGTTTTATTTTTTTGAGGTTTTTCCTTTTTGCTCTGATTCTTCTTTCACATCATGACTGATGGAGAAATGTGTTTAATGTGATATATAACCTATATCAGATTGTTTGCTACCTTGTGGAGGGGGAAGGGAGTAGAGGAAAGGAGAAAAATTTGAAATTAGAAATCTTATAAAAACAAATGTTGAAAACTATCTCTACATATAACTGGAAAATAATAAAATACTTTTTTGAAAAAAAATTAAAAACATTTAAAAAATTAGAATTGAACAAATGGAAGCTAGTGACTTTCTGAGAAACCAAGACATAGTAAAGCAAACCCAAATGAATAAAAAAAAAAAAGGAAATATCTCCTTGGAAAAACAGCTGACCTGGAAAAGAGATCCAGGAGAGATAATTTGAAAATTATTAGATTACCTGAAAACCATGACCAAAATAAGAGTTTAGACAGCATTTTACAAGAAATTTTCAGGGAAAATTGCCCTGATATTCTAGAACCAGAAGGTAAAATAGAAATTGAAAGAATCCATGGATCACCTCCTGAAAGAGATCCCAAAAGGAAAACCTCCAGCAATATTGTAGACAAATTTCAGAGCCCCCAGGTCAAGGAGAAAATATTTCAAGCAGCTAGAAAACGAATAATTCAAATACTGTGGAACTACAGTAAGAATAAAACAAGATCTAGCAGCATCTACATTAAAGGGCTGGAAGGTCATAGAATATGATATTTCAGAGGGCAAAGGAACTAGGACTACAGTCAAGACTCACCTACCCATCAAAACTGCCTATATTTTTTCAGAGGAAAAAATGGGAATTCAATGAAAAAGAGGACTTTCAGGCATTTGTGATGAAAAGACCTGAACTGAATAGAAAATTTGACTTTCAAATACAAGATCCTAGAGAAGCATAAAAAGATAAACAGGAAAAATAAATCATGAGGGATATTAAGAGATTAAACTGTTTATATTCCTACATGGGAAGATAATACTTCTACTTAATTAGAAATTTTTCAGTATTAGGGCAGCTGAAAGGAATACACTTACACAGAGGACTCAGGTCTGAACTGAATATGAATGGATGATATCTTTAAAGCATTTATTTTTTATTTATCCTTGTTTTTTGTGGGGCAGGCAGGGTGGGGTGGCTTATGTCTGAGGTTGTATTTGGGCTCAGGGCCTCCTGGGTCCAGGGCTGGTGTTTTATCCACTGTGTCACGTAGCTAACCAATGATGACTTCTTTAAAATCAAGTTAAGGGGTAAGAGGAATGCATTGGAAGAAAGGAAAAGGGAGAGGTAGACTGGAGAAAAGTAGCTCACAAGAAAGAAACAAGAAAAAGTTTATGGAGGGGGGGGAAAGAGGGAGAAGAAGTGGGGGAGTGAGTGAACCTTATCATCAGAATTGGTTCAAAGAGAGAATAACATACATACTCAAGTGGGTATAGTAATATATTTTGTCCTGAGGTTAAGTGGGAGGGGAAGGAGATAAGGTGGCGGGGGGGGGGGGGGGAGAAGGGAAGGAAGGGAGGGCAGATTGGAGGAGGGAGCAGTAAAAAGCAAAACACTTTCAAGGAAGGTGAAGATATTCTGCATAACTGCACATGTATGACTTATATTGAATTGCTTGATTTCATAGGGAGGGTTGAGGAGGGAAGAAATAAGAAAATTTAGAACACAGAATTAGCCCAGAGACCTTAATTTCATCAGAGTTGGCTCAAGGAGGGAATAACATACAATCCAATTGGGAGGAGTAATCTATCTAACCCTACAGGAAAGTATGAGGGGAAGAGCATAAGGAGGGAAGAGTCAAAGAAGGGAGGGCAGAGCAGGGGAGGGGGCAGTCAGAAGCAAAACACTTTTGAGGAGGAATAGGGTAAAAGAAGAGAAAATAGAGTAAATATCATGGGAAGGTAATAGGATGGAAGGAAACAGTTATGATGATTGATTATAATGACAAAAATGTATGGTACCTACTTTGTTAGGTTATTGTGAAGAAAATTCTTTGTCAAGTTTAAGGTACTATGTAAAAGTTGTGACTAACAGGATGCTATCAGAAAAACCTGGAAAGACCTAGATGAACTTAAGTAGAGTGAAATGTACTGTATACAAAAGAACAGCAATACTGTAAGATGATCTGCTGAGAAGGACATGGTTATTTTCAGCAATGCAATGATCCGATAAAACTCTGAAGGACTTATGGAAATTGCAGTCCATCTACAGAGAAAGAACTGGTGGTATCTGAAAACAGATTGAAGCACATATTTTTTTTTACAGTTCCTTAATCTGAAGTTTTGTTTTTATCTGTTTTCTCTCACAACATAGCTAATGTGGAGATGTTTTCCACGACTACTCATGTATAACTTATATTGAATTGCTTGAGTTCTTGGGGGTGGGAAGAGAGTGAGGAAGAGAAATTGGAACACAAAGTTTTAAAAATTGATGTCAAAATTTGTTTTTACATGTAATTTGGAAAATAAAATTCTAAACAGAAAAAAGAGAATGGACAGGGTAAAAGAGTAGTATAAATAGGGAAAATAGGATGGAGGGAAATACATTGCAATCATTACTGTGATTTACAGTAAGGATACATACTGGAAGAGAATCTATTATGCTTCAATCATGATCTCAGACTAAACACAAGTAAAAATTGATCCAATCAAAAGAACTAAGCAAGGAAACTATATTTTGCTAAAAGATATCATAGAAAATCAAGTAATATCAATACCAAATACATAAAAACCAAATAGTTTAGCATCCAAATTCCTAAAGGAAAAGTTAAACGAGTTACAGAGGAAAATAGCAAAACTATATTAGTGGGGGATTTCACCTTTCCCCTCTCAGAACTAGATAAATTAAAAAAAATAAATAAATAAAGAGATGAACAGAATTTTCAAAAAGTTAGATATAACATTCCATTAGAAAAAACTGAATGGGAATAGAAACAAATATATCTTTTTCTCAGTGGCACATAGCATATACACAAAAATTGAACATGTATTAGGACATAAAAGTCTCAAAACCAAATGCAGTGGGGCAGCTAGGTGGCTCAGTGGATAAAGCACCGGCCCTGGATTCAGGAGTACCTGAGTTCAAATCCGGCCTCAGACACTTGACATTAGCTGTGTAACCCTGGGCAAGTCACTTAACCCTCATTGCCCCCCCCCCAAAAAAAAATTAAAAAAAAACCAAATGCAGAAAAGCAGAAATACTAAATACACCCTTTCCAGATAATAATGTAGTAAAAATTATATTTGGTAAAGGGCCATGTAAAGATAGATTAAAAATTAATTGGAAATGAAATAATCTAATTCTAAAGAATGAGTGGGTCAAAGAATAAATCATAGAAACAATCAATAATTTCACTAAGGAGAATGAAAACAATGAGACAACATATCAAAATTTATGGAATGCAGCCAAAGTAGTACTTAGAAGAAAATTTATATCTCTAAATGTTTACATCAATAAAATAGAGATAGAGCAGATCAATGCACTGGGCATACAACCACAACCACAATAAAACAGAAAAAGAACACATTAAAAAAATTCTAATTAAATACCAAATTAGAAATCCTGATAATCAAAGGAAAAATTAAGAAAATTGAAATTAAGAAAATTATTAAACTAATAAAACTAGAAACTGGTTTATGAAAAAATAATAAACTAGATAAACTATTGATTATTGAAGGGGCAGCTAGGTGGCGCAGTGGATAGAGCACCAGTCTTGGATTCAGGAGGACCTGAGTTCAAATCCAGCCTCAGACACTTAACACTTACTAGCTGTGTGACCCTGGGCAAGTCACTTAACCCCAAATGCCTCACAAAAAAAAAAAGAAAAAAGGAAGAAGAAAATTAAATTACTAGTATAAAAACTGAAAAGTTTGAATTTACTACCAATGAAGAAGAAATTAAAGCAATTACTATAAGCCATTTTATCTAATTATATGTCAATAAATCTAACAATGTAACTGAAATGGATGAATATTTACAAAAATATAAATTGGCCAGATTAACAGAAGAGGAAATAGAATATTTAAATTCCCCTAACTTAGAAAAATAAATTATATAAGCCATCAATGAACTCCCTAAGAAAAAATCCCTAGTACATTATGAATTCACAAGTGAGTTCTATCAAATCTTTAAAAAACAATTAATGTGTTACTTTGAAAAATAGGCAAAGAAGGAGTCCTACCAAATTCCTTTTGTGACACAACTATGATGCAGCTACTTAAAACAGGAAGAGCAAAAACAGAGAAAGAAACTATAGGTCAATTTCTCTAGTGAATATTGATAAAAAATTTAAATAAAATACTAGCAAGAATATTATAGCAATATCACAAGGATTATACACTATGATTTATACCAGGTGGGATTCATACCAAAAACGCAGGGCTGGTTCAATATTAGGAAAACTATTAGTATAATTGACCATATGAACAACAAAACCAACCAAAAAACCCACCAACCCAATATATCATTATCTCAATAGATGCAGGAAAAGCTTTTGACAAACTACAAAACTCGTTCCTATTAAAAACACAGGAAAGCATAGGGATAATTGAAGCATTCCTTAAAATGATAAGTAGTATCTATTTAAAACCATCCGAAAGCATTATCTATGATGGGGACAAGCTAGAAACCATCCCAATAAGATCTGATGGAAAAATAAGCTTGCCCATTATTGCCAGTATTATTCAATGTTGTGCTAGAAATGTTAGCTATAGCAATAAGAAAACAAAAAGAAATCGAAGGAATTAGAATAGTCAATAAGGAAATACAATTATCACATTTTGTGGATGATATGGTACACTTGGTGAATTCTAGACAATCAACTAAAAGACTATTTGAAATAATTAAGAACTTTATCAAAGTTACAGGATATAAAATAAACCCACATAAATCATCAGCATTTCTATATATTGCCAACAGAATCCAGCAACAAGACATAGAAAGAGAAGTTCCATTTAAACTAGTAGTAGACAATGTAAAATACTTGGGGGTCTATCTGCCAACACAAACCCAGGAACCATATAAACACAATTAGAAAACACTTTTCACACAGTTAATGTCAGATCTAAACAACTGGGAAAATATTAATTCCTCATGGGAAGGCTGGATCCAATATGATAAAAGTGAAAATTCTACCTAAATTAATTTACTTATTCAGTGTCATGCCAATCAAGCTACCAAATTTTCATTTTATACTGCAAGGAAAATGTTACTGCTAGATGGATTCTTGAAAACATTCCCCTCTCAAAGAATTACTCACCCACACAATTCAATGAAAGTCTAAGTAAAAGTTTTTATTATTTAGCACACAGAGGTATGACTGGGAGAAGAAGCCTAGGCTTCAACTCCTGGAGACGTACAGGTTTTATGGCATGTTCCTTAATCAAATAGCCATAGAGGTATGACTAGGAGAAGTGTAACAAACTCCTGGGGAGGTTTAATCAGACAGCCATAGAGATATGGCTGGGAGAAGCCTAACTTCAACTCCCTGAACAAAGGAGAAGAACACAATTTTATTGTTTTTATTTCTGTTTTTTTTTTTTTTTTTTTTGGTGAGGCAATTGGGGTTAAGTG
This sequence comes from Dromiciops gliroides, assembly GCF_019393635.1. Lineage (NCBI taxonomy): Eukaryota > Metazoa > Chordata > Mammalia > Microbiotheria > Microbiotheriidae > Dromiciops > Dromiciops gliroides. Next base: position 117,004,509 of record NC_057862.1, on the reverse strand, counting down.
ATTTGCCCAGGGTCATACAGCTAGTAAGTGTAAAGTGTCTGAGGCCAGATTTTGAACTCAGGTCTGCCTGAATCCAGGGCTGGTGCTTTATCCACTGCGCCACCTAGCTGCCTAGATTACAATTTTATGGAGGTGAGAAGGGGGTAGGAGTAGAGACCTAAGACTGAAAAGTTACAGCAGTTTGAAAATGATGATGTTAGCTATTTGGATATATGAATAATACAAATTCGACTTTTTTTTTTGGTGAGGCAATTGGGGTTAAGTGATTTGCCCAGGGTCACACAGCTAATAACTGTCAAGTATCTGAGGCTGGATTTGAATTCAGGTCCTGCTGAATCCAGGGCTGGTGCTTTATCCACTGTGCCACCTAGCTGCCCCAAAATTTCACATTTCTAATTTGAGATTATTGTCACTATCTGGTCCTAATCACAGCAAACACTACTGGCTCCCAACTAAGCTCATGTTGTAAATTCAAGGAGCCCGGCTTTCTGGGTGGCTGCTTTATTATCTGTTTGACCAACCACTCCCTGGTTAATAAACTACTTTTCTTCTCCAAGGAAAGAGTCATCTCTAACTGACCCCAGCAAGTGATCAACCGTATTTCTCCATGGTCAGCGTGGCCCCCACCCCCCCTCCCAGAGCCAGAGCATCCCTAATTGGACTCAGGCCTACCAGGCTGCTACTACAGAAAAGAATATGAATATTCATCTGGAAGAAGAAAAGGTCAAGAATATTAAGGGAATTGGGGCAGCTAGGTGGCGCAGTGGATAGAGCACCGGCCCTGGATTCAGGAGTACCTGAGTTCAAATCCAGCCTCAGACACTTAACACTTACCAGCTGTGTGTGACCCTGGGCAAGTCACTTAACCCCAATTGCCTCACTAAAAAAAAAAAAAAAAGAATATTAAGGGAATCAATGAAAAAATAAAGTTGAAGGAAGGTGGCCTAGTAGTATCAGATCTCAAATTGTATCACAAAATGGTAATCATCAATATAATCTGGTACTGGCTAAGAAATAGAGTAGTGGATCAGCAGAATAGATTAGGACACACTTTTTGTTGTAGTTCATAAATTGTGTTTGATTCCCTGTGACCCTGTTTAGTGTTTTCTTGGCAAAGATACCTGAATGGTTTGCCATTTCCTTCTTCAGTTCATTTTACAGACAAGGGTCCGAAGGCAAACAGGATTTAGTGATTTGCCTGAGATCACATAGTAAGTATTTGAAGCCAGATTTGAACTCAGGTCTTCCTGACTCCAGCTGCTCAATATACAATACACAACACAGAGTAGTAAATACCCATAGTAATCTTGTGTTTGCCAAACAAAAAAGATCCAAGTTTTTGGAATGAGAACTAACTATATAACAAAATTTCTGGGAAAACTGGAAAGCAGCTTGGCTGAATCTGTGTATAGACTAAGATCTTATAGTGTATATCAAGATATGGCATATCGAGATTGATAGCAGCTCTTTTTGTGGTGACAAAATATTGAAAGTTGAGGGGATGCCCACTAATTGTGGAATGGGTGAGTAAGTTGTGGTATATTGTGCTAAGAGAAATGATAATCAGGATAGTTACAGAATAACTAGTGACTATTTATAGGAACTCATGCAAAGTGAAGTGAGCTAGCTATGCCAGGAGAACATTGCACACAGTAATAGCAATATTGTCCAATCATCAACTGTAAATGACTTAGCTATTCTGATCCAATGATCCAATACAATTACAAAGGACTCATGATGGAAAATGCTATCTACCTCCAGAGAAAGAGCTGATGAAGTCTGAATGCATATCAAAGTATACTTTAAAAAATTTTAAATTTTTTTCTTGTTTATTTTTGTTTGGTCTGGTTTCTTTTCTTATGTAACATGGATAATACAGAAAGATGTTCTGCATGACTTCACATGTATAATCTATATCAAATTGCTTTTTTTTTTCCAGGAGGGATGGGGCAGGAGGAAGAGATTTGGAACTCAAAGTTTTAAAAAACAAAATGTTAAAAAATTACATATAATTTGGAATATCTAATGAAATGAATGATAATATATAGGGGAAAGAGAAAAAAAACAATAATGCACTGAAATAGGAAAAAAAACAATAACTAAAACTAAGAAAGATAAACAATCTTCCTTTGTCTTCCCATTACCACTCTCCTCCCCCTCAATTTAAGGCTTCAGGTTCTCATTAGGAACATAAAGAGGCAGGGAAGGGAATATAGTATTAATACTTTGGGGATTGTAGGTCTATAGTCCAGGGGGTGAGTTTTCATCAACCAGCCATCTCTCCAGACACACCTAAGCCCAATGGAATGAAACAGCCTTGTTCCCAAAGTCTTGTCATCTCCCTTTCTAGCTCCATGTTGCTTCTGTTGCTCTCATCAACAACCTTTAATGGTCACCCTGAAGTGTGGCCTGTCATTCTTCATCTAACTCAGTTGTTTCTTTTCTAAATCATTTAAGGGGACTAATTTGCACCTCATAAAGAGATCACCTTTTGGCTGCATCTTTTATAGTTAGCTTAACACCTCATTGTTGTCCCTTTTCATGATTAGGTCTTAGATTTTCAAGGACCACACATTCCTAGCAACAAATTTGGATTCTTATAGTATTAATGTCATTGCTTATCTCCCAGCCTCCCTCCACCCTCTCCTCTGATGTATTCTGTGGAGCACTCATTCCATCCTGCCCATTTTGCGGTCAGAAATCTCCAGTGGCTCCCTGTTGTGACACCTGTAGCAATGTGCATTTTGTTTCCATTTTCTGCCTATGCTTGTCTTTGTCATTTTAGTTATACTCATTCTTTTCCTGAGGCTGTTGGGACTGTGCAGTTTCAAAATTTTTAATATAAGAAAGAAAATTAAGTTAGGGTATGATAGGATTTTTCAGTGTGTGTCTACAGAATAAAAAGGGTTTTTATTTGTTTGTTTTGTTTTTTGTTTTCTCTGCTGTAATCTTGGGTCTTCCAGACCCTAAAACCCGATAGACTGAGGGTCAAAAAGCTAGTAAAAATGTGATTACGATGGTAATTTGTGAAGTGAAAGTTCAATGTAAGTAAAGCCTTATCTTGATATTTAAAATCAACCCCGCTCTATCCTACTTTTCTTTAAAAACAAAAACAAAAACAAAAAAACAAAAACAAAGAACAAAGTTAATGGATCTTAGAGGCTTTGTAGTCCAAACTCTTTATTACATAGATCAGGAAACTGTGGCCCAGGAGTTTTACATGATTTTCTGACCTCGCTGCTATTAATGGTGCTATCATTATCTCACTAATCTAGATTTCAAATTTCAAATCTTGAACTTCTCCCCTTTTATTGATTTTATAGCTTACAAACTCTCTTGTATCCATTCCTTTCTTTTTTCCATTCCCACTGCCACCTCCTTAGGTTAATTTATTGTTTCTTCCATCGACTATTACAATTCCCTCCTGACTGGTCTCCTTATCTCTAATCTCTCCCTCTGCCAGTATTGCTAAATTAATTTTATTATAGCACAGGATTTATCATGTCATTTCATTGCCGAGAAAATAAATGAGTAATTCTCTAGTGGTAGCTCGATGACTCAGGGAATAGCTCTCTAGGCCTAGAGTCAGGAAGACCTGAGTTCAAATTTGGCCTCAGATACTTTCTAGCTAGGTATCCCATGGCTACTCACTCAACCTCTGTCTGCTTCAGTTTCCTCAACTGTGAGATAGGAATAACAATAGTTACCTCCCAGGGCTTTTGTGAGGATCAAATGAGAAATTTGAAAATCACATCACATTATGCCTGGTACATACTAGGCACCATATAAATGCTTATTCCTTTCTCCCCACCTCCTCCACTCCCCAAATGCCTACAACTAAATCTAATGACTTTAGTTTGGCATTGAAGACTATTCATGACTTGGTACCAATATACTTTTTTTTCCCTTATCTCCCACAACTTTTATTGACATGTTCCGTTTCTGCCAAATATGCTGAGCATACCCCTGTGCTTGTTTATGTCCCTTCCTATGCCTATAATGTTCTTTTTTTTTTTTTTGGCAGGGCAATGGGGCTTAAGTGACTTGCCCAAGGTCACACAGCTAGTAAGTGTCAAGTGTCGGAGGCCGGATTTGAACTCAGGAACTCCTGAATCCAGGGCCGGTGCTTTATCCACTGCACCACCTAGCTGCCCCCCCTATAATGTTCTTTTTACCCTTACTTCTTAGAAGCCCTAATTACCTTCAAACTCATCTTAAATGTCACCTCTGGTCTAGAGCTCACCTTCCCAACACTTAACCCTGATCACTTTATGTTTACTTTGTACATACTTATATGTTTATATGTAGTTTAATCCAACAGAATGTGTTTTGAAAACAGGAACTATTTTATTTTTATTGCTGTATCCCCAATATCTACATAGGAGGCTCTCAATAAAGGCTGTTCAGTTGAACTCAAACTGTCTTCCAACACATATGAGACAGTTGATTATTTTACAATTGTTTTTCCAAACCTAAACATTTTTACTAAAAACTGTTTTATAGAAACCTATTCTCTCCTGGTTGTGCAAAGAACCTGATTGACTGATATCTGGTTGGAGAATTGGCTATTAACTGCTAGAAAACCTCTACATTCACCACTATTCATTTGGGGGGTTTCTGTTTTGTTTTGTTTTTGCGGGGCAATGAGGGTTAAGTGACTTGCCTAGGGTCACACAGCTAGTGTCAAGTGTCTGAGGCTGGATTTGAACTCAGGTCCTCCTGAATCCAAAACCAGTGCTTTTATCCACTGCGCCACCTAGCTGCCCCATCGCTATTCATTTGAAATCCCTTCCATTCCTTTAACAGAAAGGAACTCACATCTATCCCAAGGGAATTGAGAAAAAAAATTATTTTTTTATTCCAATAGCGCCAATCATCCTCATAATAATAATAACTAGTATTTATATAATGCTTTAAGGTTTGCGAAGTGCTTTATATGTTAACTCGTTTGACCCTCACAGCAACCATGTCACATAAGTGCTCTTTTTATCACCTCCAAAATATAAGGATGAGGAAACTGAGGCTGGGAGGTTAAATAACTATCCCAAGGTGACAAACCTAAATGTCTGAGGGGCATTTGAACTCAGGTCTTCCTGACTTCAAGCCTTATATCCTATCCACTGCATCACCCATCTGATGAAGGGAGGACAAAACCCTCAGAATCTAAATCTGCCTCTTATGATTACAATGAGCTTTCCCATGCATTATCTCATGGGATCATACGATTTAGAGTTTGGATGGATTGGAGAGACCTTAAGATCATAGATTTCCATAGGAAAAAGGCCTTCAAGATTCTCTAGTAAAACCTCTTCATTTTCCAGTTGGAGAAGTTGAAGTGATTTACCTGAGATCTCATAAGTAGAAGGCTTCAGAGCCAGAATCTGAATCCAGGTCACATGACTCAAAATTGAGCACTATTTCCACTATACCACGTTCAATCTTTTTATTTTTCAGATGAGGAAACTGAGGCTAAGAGATCTGGGTTTGAGTAAATTAGCTACTAGGTAGTGGAGTCAGGATTTGAAGACAAATTTTCTCAATCCAAACCAATATGCTTTTCTACTTTACTCCACAGCTTCTCACTTAGGCTACACAACAACCCTGCACTATTAATAGTGTTTTCTTGTCTTCTTCATTATACAAATGAGGAAATTAGGATCTGAAGAGACACAATTCCTTGTTTAATGTCACACAGCTAGTAAGTATTGGAATCTAGGCTGAAATCCAGGTTTTCTGATCCTTTCTTATGATACCATGCCAGGGGTGTGCTGGAGCTAGCTCATACCCACTCAAAAAATCCAATTGTTAAATTTTATTGTGAAAATGTGCACTATGAAATCAGCAAAGGCTACAAACCAGGGCTTACTTTATTGTTCTGTTGACTGTCTAGACATAAAAAAGTAGAAAATTGGAAATGGTTGTAATGAAGATTAAACTTAAAAATATGTCATGCATTCAGTGTTTTTTTTTTTTTTTTTGGAGAGCCAGTTTTTAAACATTTACCTGGACCTTGCTACCTCCACTTAGAAAAAGTTGCAGAAGCAGATTTTAAAGCACATTTTCACAAAATTCTTTCATGGTATATTTCCACATTCATGAGTCCTGTCTAACATGCTACTAAGAATATCCCAGCAACTCAGAATAGAGGAATTTAGTTCTACAAACTATAAGGTTACAATCAACAGAGGCACCAAACATGTGTTATGGCAATCCAACCTTTGGCAGAGGCTGAGATAAGCTGGGAGCAAGTTATACAAAATCATTCTTAATTATAGATGCAGATGCCAATGTGTTACCTGCCTTCCTAACAGTGAAAAAACAATATTGAAATATATTTGAGGAAACATCAGCCAATCCTATAAGGGTGTCACAGCATAAGAGGCAAAGAATAAACCTAATGATGTGTACTCTCTGTTTCTTAGCACTGGACTAGAGGAGTACAAAGAACATTAGGTTTCAAACTGGGAGAATCAGTTTTGAATCTGATCTCTCTTATTAGCTTCCTGTTGGATCCTTCATCCACGACATGGAAATAATGGTACTTTCACTCCTTACCCCGAAGAGTTGTTGTAGGGTTCAATTTAATAAACATTCACATGATAAGCATTCAAGAAACTGTTCTAAGCACCTACTATATGTTTAGGCATGATGCTGGGTACTCAAGAAACAAAGACAAAAGAGAATCAATTCTAAATCAAATGAGTGTTCAGAGCTTTCATGGAAAGCTCTTTGTAATCATAAAATATTATGTGACTACAACCTCTTATTTTTTTTTCAGAAAGCAATAGCAAATTTGATTATTTTGGGGCAGGTCATCCATTGTTCATATATTCTGGTCTTCTTGCCCTGTCACTATCTACCATGTTTGTTTTTTAACTGCTTATTGCTAATAAGAGGAAAGTCAAAAGATGGTGGAAAGTAAAAGATAAAACTCATACCAAACTTCATGTTATAGAGAAAGAGCATGATATGATGGAAAGGGGATGGGACCAATAATGGTCAGGAAATCTTGGTCCTAGACATACATTGTTACTATTTGACCTTGAACAAGTTGCTTAATTTCTGAGTGTCTCCTTTCACTTATCTATAAAAATGACAAAATAATACCTGACCTGCTCACCTCAGAGTTTTTGTGAGGATCAAACAAGAGAATGTGAGTGAAAGTCCTTTAAAAACTTTGAATCACTGTATGAATGCTGGAGATTGTTATTATGTGAGGTATCATTTGTTAGTAGCTCTGCCAATAGGTTTTGTTCGTTGGAAAAAAAGAGACTATGGGATTCATTGTAGGATTCAGTTACCCATACTTCTCTTGGCCTTACTTATCAAGAACAAGCTGAAATCTATTGTGCTTCCATATAATAGGCAGCATCCTTTTTACTATATTCATAGTCACATAATAAGGGACCTTAAAGGTCAGATAGTCGAACTGTCATTCACTATTCAAGCCCTTGTAAGAATATTTGTTCTGGTTTTGGAAACCAAAACTTAAGAAGGGTTTATAAAAAGTTAAAGAGGAAAGCAGTGAGACTGATTAAAAGGTAGGAGTCCCAGAGAAAATAAATTGGATTATTTTAGTTGAAATTAAGAGATGGCTGTCTTCAAAGAGAATGATTGACCATTATATGGGTAAAGTGCCCACTGTTCTCCATTTCCATGCAGCAAATGAAGCTAAATTACTGGGAGAGAGATTTAGGCTAGAGCCTGAGCAGAACATCCTAATAGCAGTGTTCATTAATGGTACACCAGTGGCTGCTAGGAAATTGCTTTATTGAACAAGATAAATAATGAGCTGCCTTAAAAATGGTTTAATTAAAGGCCTGCTTAAAGGTGGGAAAAAAGGAGAAAATGATGATGATGATGATGATGATGATAATAACTCACTTCTATGGAGAATTGTAAGATTTACAAAATGCTTTCCTCATAATAACCCTCTGGGTTAGGCATTGTTTTCATTTTACAAATGAGGAAACTGAGGTTCAGAAATGAGAAATTACTTGCATGTAGCTGCATAAGGAGTAAGCATTGGCGCCAGGATTTGAAACTAAATCTCACTCCATTGCTAATATTTTCTGTCCTCTTTTCCCATTGCTCATTTATTGATTTTGCTTTATGAGTATGGAAAATAAAACAAAACAACTGAGTACTGAAAGCTATTAGCTACCTACCTAATCTATAAACTCCTGGCTGGCTGGAGCTTTCAATCTGTAGGGGGGGAGGGGTTAAAAGAACCCCCAGGCTTGTTAAGCCCCGTGTGGGCCAATATGTAAGGGCCTGCCCCCTCCCTAACTGCTTCTCCCAGACTAACAAGAAACGAGATTAAAAAGCCTCCTTTCAATTTAACAACAAAAACAGGGTTTATTTATGAGAACCAACTTAGAAATAAGAATAAAGGAAAGTAAGATTTAAGACCTGAAACCTTGGCCAACCAGCTCAACTGCTTCCTATCTTCTGTGTGTCTCTTGCCTGTGGGTGTGCCTGGCTGCTGCTGCCACCACCTGCGCTTCCTCTCTACCAGTTGCTCCCCTCTCATCTACCATCCCATCTCCCATCTCCTTTCTTTGTAGCATCTCCATTTCTGCTCTATGTCTCATCATCCCCCCTTGCATCTCTTACTGACCCCTGCTACTACATCCTCGCTCTTAAAAAACCCTTCTCTCTCAGGTTACTCAGGCCAACCACCCATGTACCCCAAGCTAATTTGTTGGCCCCTCCCAGGGCCAGGCCCAAGGCAGGCTGGGGCACTGGGACTGCATATCCCCCTGGGCAGAAGAAGCCAGGGCATGATAAACCAAAGGCTTGTGTGCATACTAGGGCATGCCTGAGGCTTGTGTGCCTGGGGGAGGAGGGTGGGGCAGAGCAAGCCAAGGTTTTCTAATTTTAGCCAAAGGTGGGGTCCCCCAAACCAATTCTTACAGTACCAAGTGATTGGAAAATGATACTATAACAAACAGAATTACAATAGAATGCAAAAGAAAAGATCATATAAAAAGAGAAATGAACTGAATATAACAAACAAAACCCAACTCATTTCATAGCATTTTAAATGTGACCTTAGCATATAGTTCAAATCATTCATTTTGTAGATGGGGAAACTGAGACCAATGTAGGTGAAGTGATCTACCTGGAGTTACACGCACTAGAATCCAAGTTCTAAATTGTACTTTCTCTTTAGTATTCTTTGAATCAAGCTATTCTGCCCCATTTTTCTATCTCACTTTTAAATATTTCCCAAAGATACAGGACACTTAAAGCGGAGAGAAAAATCAGGAATCCAGGGAGCATGATTCTGGCTGAGAGCTATCATTTCCAAAGGCTAGGGATGAGTGAAGAGAAAAGTTTGGAGAGAGAGCCTTGAAGATTGAACATGACCTGCTGCTGCTGCTGCTGCTGCTGCATATAGGAGGACGACCACACAGAGAGGAAGGAAAAACTTCTTTTCACACATTTGTGTTGCCAGAAATGATATGTAGAAGGGACACTGAATCTGTGTGTGGAAGAGGCATCTCAATAGAGTATCACACAGAGAGAGTGGAGGTACTGAATAGAGAAAATAATTCACCTGGAGAGAAGAACATTACAAGTGATGATACTGTGTGAAATTACAGAAGAGTTGTCCTTCCTTGCTGGGATTTTTCATTCAAGATATGGAACAGCTTAAAAAGAAAACATAATGTTAGAGCTGGATGGCACCTTAGGGATGTGCTAGTGAAATTTCTTCCTTTTACAGGTGAGGAAACTGAGGTCAAAGAGGGGAAATGATTAGCCCAAGATCAGACAGCCTAGGGAACTGGACTTCCAGCTGGGCAAGAACCTAGGCCACCTGGCTTTTAGAGCTCATTTTACAATATCAAGCTATAAAATTATATATTTTTAAACCAGAAAGCAAGGGTATTATTACATCCAACAAACATGTATCAAGTAAGACACTGCATTAGATAGCAGAGATACGGAGACAAAACAGAATAAAGCCAAACAATCCCTACCTTTAGGAACCTTACGTGCTAGTAGGAAAGGTTGGAGCAGGGAAAGCTACATCCACAGAAAAGATAAAACGAAGTATTTCAATAGAGAAAGGAAGTTAATAACTGGGTGAACAGGTGAGGCTTCAGTTAGGAGGGAGTACCAGAGTCGCACTTTGAAAGAAGTTCATTTGATAGAGTACAGGTGAGGAAGGGAAGTTTGGAGGTCATCTGGTCCAATGCCCTCATTTTATATACGAGGAAACTAAGTCTCAGGGAGGTTGAATCACTTTGCCCAAGATCACACAGGGAGTAAGTAGAATCCAGGTCTTTTAATGCCATGCTTATTGTAAACAAAGTCAACCACTTGCCCAGTAACATGGAGGCAGAAGACAGAATATTATATGTAAGAAAAACCCAGGAGACAAATTTGGCTGGAATAAAGAGTGTATGAAGAGGAATGATATGAAATAGCTTTGGAAAGATATAACAAACAAGATTGTGGAGCAATTTCAATGCCAGACTGTAGATTTTATGTTTTATATGAGTTAATAAGGAACCATAAATGTTTATTAAATGAAGGAGTGCTATTGTCTGATCTATGTTTTAGGACTATATGTTTAAGGAGCCCTTTGGAATGCTCTCTCCAATGTTCACTCATACTCAAATGTCATGTCTGCTAGAGGGGTCACTGCTACTTCTGATTCTGAGTAATTCTGTGGTGGCTATGCCTAATACCATACCTTGAAAAGAACCTGATGCCCCCTCCACTGGTGTTTTCCATTAGATATAAGTCTGTGCACTTAATTATATTTTTGTAAAGTCATTTGCTAAGGTGGTTTAGTAGGAATAATTAGTTTAATATCCTCCCACCCCAAAGCAAAGTGATAATCACAAATTTACTGAGAACTGACTGATCCCCGCCCTGCACTAGGTAATTTTGATCCTTCCTGTTTGTGAGCTTGATGTAGAAGGTCAAAAAAGGGTTAACAGAAAAACCTAAGACCCAAACTTTAATTCAGATATTTGCTCTCAAAGGGAGTCAGACCCCAGTTAATGGATAACTTACAAGTCAGGTTGCTAGGTTATCATATTCACATTGATCAGTACCCATAATGGGATCATAAAGCGTCAGGTCATATAATAATAAGACACAAGACAGGGTATAGAAATTCTAATGAAAAATGAAGATGTTTTGAAACTAAGCATGCAAAACAGAAAGAAACATGCACAGAAAAGGCCAAATTTGTCCCCAGATTCACCTTATGACGTGTAAACCCCCAAAACACACCTCCACTGAAAAAGGTACCCACCTTGGGGGTTGGTTTAGGACCACAGGAACTCCAAATTAGGATAAGCCCTCCCCTGTACCTCCCCAAGGTGGAGAATATTATAGTGAGGACAGGCCCTCCCCTGTACCTCCCTGAGGTGGAGATTATTATAATGAAACTGATAATCGATTTATCCATACTATAAATATAACTGTCTTTTCTTTCACTATTTCAGAGATACTTTTCCACTATTCTGGTTCTCTCCCTGTGGTCACTCACAGTATTGCACTAAAACTTGGGAAACTGCGTCACTGAGTCTTTTAATTCTTTTAGAACAACTCACAATCAATTTGACCCTAATTCCATTCCACATCAGTTTTTCAAGGAAATAGAAGAAAGCACCTCCCCCCTTGATTTCCCCTAGAAAACTTTTGAGGTACCCGGGGCCCATAACAAAGGCAACCACTTTTTGTCACTGGGCATCATTTCTCTCTCCAGGGACTCCCTCACAACCAAGACCTCCCTTCTGCCCCGTTGCAAAAGACTTACCCAAACTCTTCATCATTGTCCCTCAGTCATTTTCTAGAGACTCAACCTTAAATCAGTCTAACCTACAATGGAAACTGGAGACTGGGTCTATTGGAAAAGGCACCTATGCAAAAATTCCCTACAGCCCAGATGGAAAAGCCCCTACCAAGTCCTGCTGACCAATCCCTCTGCTGTAAAACTGAAAGGAATTGACAGCTCAATCCACTTATCACAAATGAATAAGGCTCCAACCCCTGAATGGACAGCCAGACACACTACTAGCATCTGACCAGGAAAAAGAAGTAGATGACAGCAGGGTAGATCGCTTTCCCAAGATTGGATGTGACCTGAGTATCCTGTGTTTCATGCCTCAGCACTATTTTTAGTCATCAATTCCAGAATTCATCTTGACCAAGAGGAGGGAATGATAACCACAAATTTACTGAGAACTGACTGATCCCCACCTACTCTCCATTCCCAGGCCAATGAATTGCCTTGGGCTGATCAATCTTTGTCAATTCCAGACTCTTGATTGACTTATGGATCTTTCCCAAACAAACTATCCCCTCCCAAAGATTCCCCACCTTACTCCCAGGTTATCATGTAAAAGGATCCATTTACATTAAGTAGTTTCTATTTAGAGTTAAGTAGCTTCTATCCTTAACTCCGGGGCAGTCTCATAGTTTCCTTTGGTCTGTTACCCCCTATAAACCTTGTCCTCAGTTCCCATCTTTGAGCATTCCTAGCATTCTTGCTTTGCAATACTCTGCCCTGATTAAAGAACTTATTTCTCCTATATTGATTTTTTCATTAATTTTCAGGTTAACAAAAACCAGAAAAAAAGGCTTACTTTTTTTTTTTTTTGTGTTGTTGTTGTTGTTTTTTTTTTTTTAAGTGAGGCAATTGAGGTTAAGTGACTTGCCCAGGGTCACACAGCTAGTAAGTATTAAGTGTCTGAGGCCGGATTTGAACTCAGGTACTCCTGACTCCAGGGCCGGTTCTCTATCCACTGCGCCACCTAGCTGCCCCAAAAAAGGCTTACTTTAAGAGCAAAACAAAAACTAATACTTTCCTACATATATACACAGCTTCCATGGGAAGAGTGAACTCAAATTTTGAGTAAACTATTGCTGAAGCACTTTTGTAAGATAAACTTGTAGAAAAAGTGACATGTCTCCTGGTATTGAAAGTCATGTCTGTCTTAGCAGCGTCTCCCTCACCTAGTTCTCTACTGGCTGTGATTCTCAGCTGGGTTCCAAATGTCTTTTTTTTTTTTTTTTGAGTCCATAACTGGCACTTTTCTCCCATAAAGAATTCCATTCTGTGAATCTGCTGCCTCCCTCAGGAGACTTGCCTTTCCATATCTGTGTGTCCTTGGTGTGTCTCTCTCCTTCTGGTTGGTTGCATTGCCTCCTACTAATGTACCTCCAATGACATGGTTGATGGAGTTGAGGGGGAAGAGAGAAAGCACCTCCCACCCCACCCCCAATCCCTTATAGCCTTCTAGTACAGGCAAACAATTCTGCCTCCAGGATCCAGAGCCTGGAATCCCCAACTGCTGAATGGATGACTATTTTTACATTTTTGCTCAAATCACATGATTGATTTGCTCAACCACTCACCAGATATTTCCTGTGTAGTGGTTGCCAGAATCACTAGACCAATTCATAAAAACAGTGCATTGAAATTCTACATCAGATACTTCATAATGTTGTGGGCCCAAAGTACCCCAGAAGTTCTCTGGGGTACATCGAGGAATCTTCTCCTTGAGAAACTAAACCAGAGGACAGATACACCTAGAGAGATAAAAGCGGAACCAGATTGGATTGAGCTAACTTTGGGACCTCCACCCTTCATTCTGATCTCCCTTATCCCTGGGGAGATAACTTTGCATGTGGCTGCAGCCTTTGTGTCCTGAAGAGAGAGATGGCTTGAGAGATCCTTAGCCACCCCCACCCAATTCCTCTAGTCACTACCAGTGGGGGATCATCTTCCACTCCTCACCCAATTCCTCTAGCCACCACCAGTGGAGAATAGTCCTCCCTCACTAAAGGAACTTTCCACAGTCAAATGGGCACCCTTCCCCCCATCAATCCTCTATAAAAGTACCTGCCAGTCTCCTGCTCGAGGAAATTGGTACCTCAGAGCCATGTTCTTTGTTCCATACCTATCTCCCCATGAGAAGTCCAAGGATTTCTTTCATGGTTTCCCTTCCCCCAGCTCTTCTCTTCCCTTGCCCCTAAATAAACAACCATCTTATTCTAACTGCTTTTGTGTGCAAGAGGGTGTAATTCTTTAAAGAGGAATTCCTAAGAACCCCAACCCAGTACCCCAACCCCATACCCCATTTCCCCCCATAACAATAACAAACACCAACATCTATGAAAATTGTATCTACAGTGTTTTCCACATCTATTAGTTTATTAATCCTGTTAAAAAGAAATGAGGTTGTTATAGTATGACTTGGCTTAAATGAAGCAATGTTGGCTCTTTGGAATCATCCATTCCCTTTCTAGATGTCCACCTACCATTTCTTTAATGACTCATTTTAGAATTTTCTCACTAACCAAAGCAAAACTCACTCATAGACTTGCATCCTTTCTATTTTTATTTTTGGATATTGGAATATCTTTTGCCCTTCTCCAATCTTAGCTCTCCCATTTTCCATGATCTTTCACTTACTGCTGACATAGTCTTAGCAATTATATCCATCAGTTCATTCAGGACCTGAGTTCATCTGGGCCAGTTGAATTGAATTTCTTAAAGGAAACCAAATGCCCTCCTACTGCATCATCTTTTTTATGTTGGGTATCAACTCTATTAGTTATTTTTGTTCTTTCATGCTTAGTACAAAGGGCATTTTCCTTGACAGAGAAAAGAGGCAAAATAAGAATTGAACAGCATCACATTCTCTCTGTTGTCAGTCATCATTGTTTCATTCACATTAAGCAAAGTTCCCTGCTTTCTCAATCCTACTTTTTTTCCTCCTAAAATAACTAAACTAACAAAGTGATAATGACAACAGCAAAACCTTTTCATTGTCCTTTGTTGTTAACTTCAGCTCTTTCTGACCTTCAGTCTTCACCATGCTATTTTTGCCAGCAGATGCCTTGCTTTTATATTAACTTTCTGTTACCTGGTTTTGTTTACATCTTTGGTATAGTTCTTTCAAATCTGAGATGGTTGCTAAATTCCCTGTGCATTTGTGCAGATTTCCTCAGACGAATCCCATGTTTCCTTCTCATTGGATTTGTTCCCTATGGGTCTTCATAATTTAATTCTTGAGCATCTCCAATACTCCTGAAATGATTTTCTGGTGGCATTGTACTCCACAGAATCCTACATTCCTTTTTTCTGAATCTTTGAAATCTGTTTTCCCCCAACAAAGGGAACATTACAGGTTCTTCCTAGATTTCCTCTCCTCTTTCACACACTCAGGCCTCTATATGACACTGAACCTGGAGTCAGGAAGACCTGAGTTTGTATTTGACCTCAGATATTTCTAGTTGTGTGACTCTGCAAAGTCACTCAATCTTAGTTTTCTCATCTGTAAAATAGAGATAATAACAGTACATATCTCCCAGGTGAGGATCAAATGAAATATTTGTAAGGGACTTAGCACAGTGTCTGGTACATAGTAAGTGTTATATGAATACTATTATTGTTATTATTAATTCTAAGATAGAATGGTCACTTTCAAAGTGCTCATCATTTCTACCCTAGTAATCACGCCATAAATTCAGAAATAAAGTGCTTGGCACAGTGCCTAACACATAGTAAGCAGTATATAAATGTTAGACATTTATTATTATTGCTATTGTTATTATTGCAAAGGAATTTCAAGTTCATATAGTCCACTACTCTCATATGAGGAAGCCAAAGCTCAGAGAAGGGAAATATTTTGTTCAAGGTCACATAGGTAGTGATTAATAGAACTTAAATTTGAATCCAGGCCTACTGACTCCAAGCCATATGTTCTTTCCACTGTAACATGCTATCTGAATTGCTGGGGAAAGTCAAACCCAGGATAAAAATTTCCCCCTTCCATTTTTGTTTCTCCACCATTAGGAGGAAATTATAATTAAAACAAGTGTAACTCAGGGGTTAAGCCTGAGAATTTGCCCAAGACTCCTCATTGCTGGAAATATTACTCAACAGTTACTGCCTGTAAGGGGTGGGGAGGTTTGCAAGAGTTTGGGAGAAACGAGGTTCTTTATCTGGTTTCTACCTTCAAGAGAAGACACATGCAGTTCCAGGCTTTCTTCAGGAAACCAAAATCATTGGAAGAAGCCAATGTGTCAAGGGGCCAGTACTTCAAACATGACCGACTTCAAGGAATTTCCCCTGGCTGAGGATGAGGCTTGATAGAATTAAGATCTTTCAGCAAGAGAGGTCATTCTCTTTATATATTGTCTGGTATATTCTAATTCTCTATAACTTCTCTGATTTCTGCTTGCCATCAGCTTGGATACATGAGTTTACTTGAAATTCAATATTTGTGGTGGTCTGTATAAGTAGCAAGTGGTAGGGAATCAAGCCTTTCTAATATAACTTGGGGCTTTCCTTCCCTACTAAGGAATATTGACCAGAAAAGTGACATGAACCTAAATATCATTTTCTTTAGACTAGTAGGAATTTGGTGCTGGTGGGGACAGATAGATATTATCTAGTCTGGAATCCTTTCTCTGATGATAACAAAGTAGACCATCTTTTAGCTCCTATCCCTACTATCCTCCATGCAGAAATCAAAGTCTCCCTTGGAGAGGGATGGGTAAGATCCAGGGACTTCTATTTATGCTTCTCTGGGAGACAAATTTAGAAAAACCCACATGAATATTTATATAAACAATATGCTCATCTCCTCTCCTCTCCTCTCCCTTCTTCTCGTCTCCTCCTCCCCTCTTCCTCTTCCTCTTCCTCCTTCTCCTCCTCCTCCTCCTCCTCCTCCTCCTCTTCTTCTTCTTCTTCTTCTTCTTCTTCTTCTTCTTCTTCTTCTTCTTCTTCTTCTTCTTCTTCTTCTTCTTCCTCCTCCTCTCTCTTGCACTCACATACACACCCTACACAAATACAAAAAATGCCATCTGAACTGCTTTTCACAGAAAGTACTCCAGTAGTTGTCCAGTTCATTGAAGTCCCTCAACACTATTATCTCATAGTTCTCTCAAAAGTCAGTTGCAGAGAAAACACAATTCACATAAGGATTCTAATTAATTTGCAAACTAATTAGTTGAGTTCCTGGTTAATCAATTATGTATATTTGTGTTTTTCTATATACAAGCATATTTCCTTCTCTCTATTCTGTCCCCTATATCTTGTAAACAGAGACATTACCTCATCTTAAAACATATACTTATCAGGAATGGCTTTTTTCAGTTTCAAAATTATTATTTAGTCTGACAATATATACACATAATTTTGAATTTTACATTACCCTAATTTGATCCTGTTTGTCTACATCAAGTCAGGGTTTAGAAGGAAATCTTGTTTTTCACAGTCATTTACCAAATATGGGAAGAGGCCATTAGTTGATAAACATTTCAAACTGTTAGGTTCAACTTGACCTGTCTATGAACTCTCCTGATGCTATAAAGGTCATATGCACTTTCATACTCTACTTGGTACTATCATTATCTGTGCTCCTCTTACTCAAATTCCAATTCAAAAGACATTTCTTAAACTCCTACAATGTTCAGGTCACTGGACTAAATAAAGCTAAAAAGACCAACACAGTCTTTGACCTCAAAGCAAGGGTATGTTGGAGCCAACTCTTATTGGTTCAGGAGAGTCAATGGTTATATTTGCAGTGTGATCATTTGTATCTCAGAAATGGGCAAATGCTACAAATCAAGATTTGTTTTGTTGTTTCGTTGATCATCTCTAGACTTAAGAAAGTATTGGAGAAATTGATAATAATATAGATTAAACTTAACAGTAGGTCTTGCATACATTTTCCCCCTGGAAAGCCGATTGTTAAATATTTAACAGCACAACATCACTTCAAGGAAGTTATAGTCTAATAGTCTCACACATCATTGCATCTACTATAGTACAGAGGAAATAGCAGGCATTTGACAAATACATAGTGAACTGCAGTTATTTTTTTAGGATACTTTGCCAAAACTTGCTCTGAGAAGAGAGATCATTTCTCTAATTACTGTCTCAGTGAAGAGGAGCTGACAATTACTCTTCAGCTATTAATTTCAGAGTAGGTTGAAAATGTGAAATTCCAGAGACAGCTTCCAATTGTAAAAGTAATTATATTTTCAGGTTTCAAAAACCAAAAGGCATTGATCTAATTCAATATCATTTATACTTCATTGTGTTGGGAAATGGTCCAAATTACCTGGTAGCATTAAGCAGATCTGCATGAAGCTATTAGAACTCCCATTGCCTTTCATGCATTAACATCTAGTAACTGTCTTATTCTTCAATGGTAGTTAAACCGAAATTACTTGTAATTATTTCATTTTCATCAATGAGCAGTGGCTTGTTTCATGGCCTCTTAAACTTTGAAGAGGGATTTTCTTCACTTAGATGAGACGACATAGAAAGCATTTCTCAAACCTTCAAGTACAATATATGTGATGGCTCTTATTATTATTGTTCTTGATGATGGTGGTGGTATTGTCATCTAATATTTTATGGAATTCAGATAGAAACTGTTCTGAGACAAGTTGCTGTCTTACTATTATTGGGGGAGGTTATGTTCAGTGTTCAGTGGACTACTGTAAGTGGGTCAGATGATTGCTTTTTGTAATCGAATAAATGTACTGGGATTTAAGTTCATTTTCAAGAGGCACAAAAGCTCTTGCTGCTTGTATGACCCAGAACAAATCATTTACCCTTTCTGTGTCTTACTTTCCTCTTTTACAAAATAAAGGGGTTGGAGGGGGGTGGCTAGGTGGCGCAGTGGATAAAGCACTGGCCCTGGATTCAGGAGTACCTGAGTTCAAATCCGGCCTCAGACACTTGACACTTACTAGCTGTGTGACCCTGGGCAAGTCACTTAACCCCCATTGCCCTGCAAAAAAAAAAAAAAAAAAAAAAAAGGGTTGGATTCTAAGGTCCCTTCCAGATCTAAATTTGATTCCATCAACCTTAGTAACTGATAGGAAAAAGGGGGTGCTATGTCATCCTCTTCCCACATGTTTTTGATTCTTCCTTCTTGGTCTTTATATTTTGAGAACTTATAATTTCTTATAGATGGGGCTTATAAGTAATCAGTATGGTGATATAAATTATAAATATTGTACTTGGAATTTTATGGATCAGAGTTATGTCTGATGGATTGTGGGCAATGGTGAAAACACTAATGATTCTCCTATTTTGTACATTTTATCTGTTAAATTATCAAAAAAAACCTGAGGATTTTATTGGAAGTACAAGGATTTGCTGTTTTGTCAGTTTTTGGAAGACGGTGCGACTTTTGTATAATTCTGACCATTTGATCATTTCTTTCTAGGTATTAAGTGAGCATTGTTTTTGCAATCTGTAGTGGTATATTACATAGTTTCTATCATTTCCTTCTAAAATATGCATTGGTCAATAAACCCAGGGTCCTTAAAATGTACTTTCTGATATTTTTTTTGGCAGAAGTGGCCTGAACTTGTGTTATTATGAATTCCAAGCTGAATCAAAGGAGTTGGGTTCAAAGTTTGGCTTTTATTACTTGTACAACTGTCTATGATTTTACTTAACTCTTTGGGCCTCAGTTTCCTTATCTATAAAATTAGGGGAGTGGATTAGATATAGCTCCAAATTTCTGAACCTATGATACTCATAACTACCGTGAAAAATAGGCAAAACATGTTATTATCCCCAACTTATGGAAAAGGAAGCCTTGCATTTTGCAACACTCCTGAGTTGCTGCAAAACTAGATTAAAATGTAATTGGGGGGGCAGCTAGGTGGTGCAGTGGATAGAGCACCGGCCCTGGAGTCAGGAGTACCTGAGTTCAAATCCGGCCTCAGACACTTAACACTTACTAGCTGTGTGACCCTGGGCAAGTCACTTAACCCCAATTGCCTCACCCCCCCCCCCCAAAAAAAAGATTAAAGGAACAAAGTATACCTCCCCCTACCTTTAAAAAAATGTAATTGGGAAATATTTAACAAAATAAATGAAAATACAATAGAATATAGATAATGTTAATATGTGATTTTTCTAAGTCAATAGGCCTCAGCAGGGATCCTTATGCATGATTTAGTGGAGTTGAGACCATTGGTCTAGGAGAACAAAAAAAAGTGGTCAGTGGTAATGCTGAGATTTGAACTCATGCATTCTGACTCAGCCACAGGTGTCTTCTTTGGGGCATTTTCCAGAGAACTATGGTTGTGAACAAGTGATAGGGAAAAATTGTGTCATGGTCTTTAAAATTCTGTTAAAACGCTGGAAAATATTATAGGAGAGAAAATAGTGATTCATTTTTGTACACCAAGTTATCAGTTACAGAGTCAGAAGAAATGTGTGTATGTGCTTTGAAAATTCAACATGGCTCATAGGTCCCTTAGTTATGATCCAAAGGGAGAAAAAAGACATATAGACACATATACATATATATCATAATATGGATGTATCCATAATTACACAGAATAATCACAATATAATGCATAACAATATATTACACATAAAATACAGATACATAATATATCCATAATATATGTTTATGATATAATAAATGTATATAAATATGGTATTTATAATATATGAATATTACAATATAATGCAATGCAATATGGCATAATATTACAAACTATTGCATGATATGATATGATACAATATGAAATGATATATGATACCATAGCATATAATATATGCTATATATATATATATAACATAATCTATATAGTACATATATATTGTTATGTGAAGCTATTTATTTTATCATCTCATCTGACTGCATTAATCATACAGTTAATATTGACTACAATATTCATTATATTTAGGGAAAAGTAAACAGAGTTTTGATTATTTTTTATATTTTTCTTACTTTAATGAAATATTTCACTCACTTCAATTCTTTATTTTCACTTGAACTTTTAATTTAATTTATAGCTTTTTTCTACCATCTACAAATGCTTCTGTCAAGTCTTCCATTGCACTGACCACTTTTGAATCAAAGAAGCTTGACTAGACCACATTGGACTACCAAAAGGTAGTTTCTTTTCCTTGCCGTTCCTTGCTCTTGCATTATTTGCTTCTGGGTTAACGCAGTTAAGGTAGACAGGATGCCGACTTTGTGTCGTATAGGAAGACAGCTGTTTCAGTTAGAAACTGACCAATATAATAGCTCCTTTTACACTGAGACTACCCTAGCCAGCATGTTGAGGCAAAGAGGAGCAAGTCTTTCTCTGCTCATAATTTGGTTTCTGACTTCATCACTCTAGTTATTTAGAACCTAGTATTGGAGCTAAAAGAGAGGTGGAGATAATTGGAACCTCAAGGAGGCAGAAGACACTGGTTTTGGGAGTCATGGGTATTTAGAGGTGACATTTTCTGAGTTATTCCCTCTTTCTTACAGATGTCAGTGTCAAACAATCAAGGATGCTTGATGATCCATTCTCATTTCTGGTTGCTTAACCTTTAGAGGCTCTGCTCTATCTTTGAAAACCAGCTCTTCCCTTATTCCACTAATGTATCTTCCCTTGCTTAGTGTTTCACTTGCCTGGATTTCAGTTCTTGTGGCCTTAAGGTTTTAGGTTGCATTAATGTTCAGAGGCAACTAGGTTGTGTAGTGGACAAATTATTGGACCTTGAATCCTCAGTTCCAGGAAGACCTGAGTTCAAATTTTGTCTCAGATTTCTAACTGTGTGACCCTGGACAAGTCATTTAACCATTTTCTGCCTTAGTTTCCTCATCTATAAAAAGAGGGTAATGGTAGCATTTACCTTTCAGGGCTGTTTGTAGGACAAAATGAGATAGTATTTATAAAGTTCTTTGCATAACTTGAAGTTCTACATAGATACTGCTGCTGCTGCTATTGTTGCCATTATTAAAAATGAGGAAGGTGACAATTTTGTTATACTTTTCCCTGGACAGATACAGCCCACAGTATTGTATTCTGCTCTGGGTTTCATATTTTGGGGAGGATATTCACACATTTAAGCACTTTTGAAGAGAATATAAGAGGATCATTTGAAATACCTAGAGATATGGGGGAGAGATAAGGAAGAGAGAGAAAAACTGAGGGACAGAGAAGGAGGGGGAGGAGGAGAGGGAAAAAAGGGAGGAGAAAGCAGAGGAGAAGGAGAAGGAGGAGAGGAGGAGGAGGAGGGTGGGAGTAGAGGGAAGGTATGATAGTTCTATTCAGGTATTTGAAAGACTCTCATGTGGAAGAGGGATCAGACAGACTTTCACTACTTGACATACAAGAGCAGAACTACAACTATGAACAATGGGTGGAAATTTCAGAGGAGCAGATTATCTTAAAAGGAAGAATTCCTTAAAGAGGTGCTTCAAAGTAGAAAGGGCAGCTTCAAAAGGTAGGAGCTAAGTGACCACTTGGGGGTGCTGTTGTCGAGAGGATGCCATTGCAGGTACAAGGTGGATGAGAGGAATTCTCAGGTCCCTGCCGATTCTTTGTGATTTTTTTTGGCTAATGTCTTAAATCTGCCTTGTCTTTTACAATTCTGGCTTTGCGTTTCAATCATAGGATCAGAGATATAGGGTCAGAAGGGACTCTCATTTCACAGATGAGGAAACTGAGCCCTAGGGAGGTTCCATGACTTGCCCAGGCTCTCATAGGTAGTAAACACTCTAGTGATGCTTCACACCCACAATTTCTGATGCCAAATCTAGCTTTCTTTCTATACCAGGCAGTCCAGTGGATAGAGGATTGGACAGGTAGGGTCAGGAAGACCCGATTTAGAACCCAGCCTCAGACACCAAATAGCTGTGTGACCCTTGGTAACCTCTTAAACTTCTGCCCTCAATCTCTTCATCAATAAAATGGGAATAATAATAGTATTTACTTCCTGGGGGTTGTTGTAAGAACCAAATGAGATAATATTTGTAAAGCACTTTGTAAACATTAAAGTACTCTCTAAATGTTAGCTATTATTATTGTTGTTGTTATAATCACCCCTCTACTACCAGTCCCTCACTCTTTACTTCAACCTCAGTATATCACTGTAAACTGGGATTGTGAACTCTGGACTCTGTTGACATCTGTTCTTTCTGACATCCCTTAAGGCAGCCTAAGCATCCAGGAAGCCTGTGGGTTCCTAAAAATCTGGTATATCCTCAGTTAACCTAATCTGTTTCCATCACTGCCTCAGGTCATGGTAAATAGAGTTTGTATGGCTTGACAAGGCAAAAACACACTCCTGTGTTATTAAAGTTTGATCAGGACCTTACTCTGATGAAAATCCAACAAACACAATCTAAGTGACTTAAACAAAGTACCCCCCCACACACACACCCCTCCTCCAGCAACTGCTAGAGAACTTGAAAACATTTATCAAGGGGATGCTAGAGTCAGTTCCAACTAGTTGCCAAAGCTGATTGTTGAATTTTCAGTGTGAGCATGTACACCTCAGGAATCACCAAATGGTACAAGTCAGGGCTGGATTTTATTATTCTGTTGATTGTTGAGACTTTAGAAAGTGATGGAGAAAATGTTAATAGTGTAGATTAATCTTAAAAGTGTATTTTTTCTTAATTTTTTTCTCCAGAGAGCCAGCTGTTAAACATTTACCAGCACACCCCCTTTTTAGATGTAAAGAGCTTCCTGATTGAATTTTTCATTGAATAAAAAGCATTTAGTGATTGGTAGAGTACAGAATACATGCACTTGTATATAAATAGGGTGAACTATATGCCGAATATAAGGCCTTGTTTAAGCCAACGAATAACTGCCCCATTACTCCCCTTACTCTGACTATAAGTGAGTACTTCTAATTTGGGGCAGGTTGGTGGCACAGTAGATAGAGCACTGATGCTGAGGTTGGGAGGACCTGAGTTCAAATCTGATCTCAGATATGTGTGATTCTGGGCAAGTCACTTAACTCTGATTGCCTCAAATATCCAGGGCCATCTCCAAGTCATCTTGATAATATATCTTGCTACTGGATCCAGATGGCTCTGGAAGAGAGAATGAAGTTGATGAAGTGAATAGCCCTTCCTCACTTAAATCTAGTTCATTGCAAGCCATGACATCTGTCATGGTCCTCTCTGAAAACAAGGGACAAACAATAACTTCTAACTTAGAAGTTAGAAGTCTTAGATTTTTCTCCTAATTTATAGTTTTTGAGCTATATTACAGAAAGGCCTTTTTATTTTCTGGGTTTGTTGTTGAATTGTTACAGTTGTGTCTGACATTCTGTAACCCCTTTTGGGGTTTTCTTGGAAAAGATACTAGAGTGTTTTACCATTTCCTTCTCTAGCTCGTTTTACTGATGAGGAAATGGATACCAACAGGGTTAAGTGACTTGCTCAGGGTCAAACAGCTTGTAAGTGTCTGAGGCCAGATTTCTTTTTTTGCAGGTCAATGAGGGTTAAGTGACTTGCCCAGGGTCACACAGCTAGTGAGTGTCAAATGTCTGAGGCCAGATTTGAACTCAGGTCCTTCTGAATCCAGGGCCAGTGCTATATTCACTGTACCACCTAGCTGCCCCATTTTTTTATCATAAAAGTATTTTATTATTTTCCAGTTATATGTAAAGATAGTTTTCAACATTTATTTTCATAATATTTTTAGTTCCAAATTTTTCACCTTTCCTCCCTTCCCTTCCCTCCCCCTTCCCCAAGATAGAAAGCAATCTGATATAGTTTATATATGTACAATTACATTAAACATATTTCTATGTTAGTCATGTTGTGAAAGAAGAATTAGAACAAAAGAGAAAAACCTCAGGGGAAAAAAAGTAGAAACAGTATGATTCAATCTGCCTGCAGAATCCACAATTCTTTTTTTTTTTGGATGTAGAGAACATTTTCCATCATGAGTCCTTTGGAGTTGACTTGGATCATTGTATTTCTGAGAAGAGTTCAGTCTTTCAAAGTTGATCATCACACAATGTTGCTATTAATGTGTACAATGTCCTCCTGGTTCTGCTCAATTCACTCAGCATCAGTTCCCTTAAGTCTTTCCAGGTTTTTCTGAAATCAGCCTGCTCTTCATTTCTTATAGCACAATAGTATTCCATTACATTCGTATGCCACAATTTGTTCAGTCATTCCCCAATTGATGAGCATTCCCTCTGAGGCCAGATTTGAACTCAAGTCCTCCTAACTCCAAGCCTGGCACTTTATTCACTGTACCACCTAGCTTCCCATTGTCTGGGTTGCTCACGTATTAACCTTTTTACTTTAGTTCTAATCAATATCTCAATCATGTAAGGGAGTAGTGGCATAAAGGATTCCCCTTCACCAATTTGTATTATGGAAGGATGTCAAATTAGCTTTCAAAGATGATAATTTCTCACTTATTTCTTTCTTCCTTGTATCTGTATCCCTAGTGCTTAGCATAGTGCATGGCACTGAGGCCTGTTGCCTGTTGCCTGTCTGCCTGCCTGCCAGCCTCTAAATCATCCTTTTTCCTGACCTCACTTGTGTACTTCACAGCACTGGGCTCTGCTCCTGGCTCTCCTCCTTATATAATACACTAGGGCATTGAGCAAACAAATCTCTTGTCTCTCTGGACATCAATATTCTCACCTGTAAAATAGGAAGCTGGTCCATATGATCTCCAAGGTTTTAAAGTTCTATGATTCTAGGGTCAAACACTAAGGGGAAAAAGGATTTCAGGGGTTATTGAATTGGCAACATGAGGTAGAGAATGTAGTGTTGAGTTTATAGACAGGATGATTTAGGTTTAAATTCTGACCCTGAAAGTAATTAGCTTTGTGACCCTGGATAACTCACTTAACCACTCTCTAAAGTTTATCCAAGTCATAGACATGCTAGAATTTTGCATTTGTACCTAACATTTATATAGAACATTAACATTTGCAAGGTATTTTACATATATCATCTCATTTAATGCCCACGAAAACCCTGTGATTTAGATGCTATTATTGTCCCCATTTTCCATATGAGGAAAATGAGATGGAGAGGGGCTAAGGTACTTGGCTAGGATTGCAGAGTTATTAAATGACTAAAGTAGGATTCCAACTCAGGAGGCAACAACATGGGCTACCTTATAAAGTAGTGAGTTCCCCAACAATGGAGGAATCCAAACAAGAAGCTGAATGGGTGACCATTTCTCAAGGATGTTCACAGGACCACAGACCTTGTACTGGCAAGGACATTACAAGCCATGTTGTCTAAAGCCCATATTTGTTAGATTAAGAAGTTGAGGTCCAGAGCAGTTGTGACTTGCCCAGAGTCACATAGGTAACAAATGGAAGAGTAGGGATGCCACCAAAGGAGTGGCATTTTTTCCACTATACCACAAGAATTTGGTCTATGTGGCATCCTACTCTTTCACTCTAAGAATCTATTGTTATCTGGGGAGAAAGAAGCACAAACCCATCACTACTGTTGTCAAAAAAACTCAAAATGTCCACTGGGGGTAATTACAATAGATTAATTTCCATATATGGACAGGATTTTTAATCATGACTGAAAGCATATGCTGCTCTCCAAACCAAATCCATCTCCTTTACCCTGAAGCCTTGACCTCTGTATTTGGTGCCCATCCTATATGAAGTTAATGTCTCTTTTCATAATTAGGGGGAATAAACTTCTTGGAGACAATCTCAGTGAATGGCCCTTGTGACTTGATATATCCTGAGATTGACTTTAGCTTGAGTCCTGGGACTTGGAAGTAAAGCAAAATTGCAAACCCTTATGGGGTCCAGAGTCTCATTGCTCTGTACACACCATGTATTCTCTTGTATCTTCGTTACCTGTGTATACGTCACAATCAACTCCCAGAAACAATAAGTTCCACAATGGCAGAGACCAATATCATGGCATTCAGGATCAAATCTAGGAGGACAGGTGGGGCTTAGCTGATGTCTAGTACAATCCCTTAACTTTAAAGATGAGGAAACTGATGACTAGAGAAGTTAAATAAGCTATGCAGAGTCAAACAGGTAGTAAGCATCGAAGTCATCATTTGAGACTGAGTCCCCTATTTCCAGAGCCATTGTTCATTTCACCATGCTGTGTAACTTCTTTACATTTTAGCTAAACTTTCCATTTTCTCCAGAGCCTGGTATATATTAGGCAAGAGCACTACATAATTCTTTACTGAACTGAGGTGAAATGAATGCTAGCTATTATTTGTAATCACAACTCTTTATTTTGTAAGCTTTATTCACCCACTCACAAACTGTAACTACTTATAAGGGTCCATTTCTAAATGAGAAAACCTGTGGAAATTTAATCTGTATATATGATGCTTGTATATAGTTGTTTGCATGTTATCTCCCCCAAGAGACTATGAGCTCCTTGAGGCCAGGGAATATCTTATGTGTTTTTTTTTTTTATCCTCAGGCATACTTAGCATAGTACCTGTGATAATAAGTGCTTAGATAATAGACAATTAATGCTCATTGATTTTAATTTAGCTTAAACTATGTTATTTTTTAGCATCCATTTAAATTTTTTTTATAGTTTTCAATATTTGTTTTTATAAGATTTCTAGTTTCAACTTTTTCTCCCTCCCTCCACTCCTTCCTCCCTCCCCAAGACAACAAGCAATCTGATATAGGTTATATATGTACAATCACATTAAACATATTTCTGCATTAATCATGCTGGGAAAGAAGAATCAGAGCAAAAAGAAAAAAAAAACAAAAAAAAAGAAAAACAAAAATATTGGAAATAGTATGGTTCAATCTGCATCCAGATTCCACACTTCTTATTTTCTGAATTTGGAGAGCATTTTCCATCATGAATTCTTCGGAACTATCCTGGACCATTGCATTGCTGAGAAGAGTCAAGTCTGTCACAGCTGATCAATACACAATGATGTTGGTACTATGTACAATGTTCTTCTAGTTCTGTTCATCTTATTCAGCATAAGTAAATCCATGTAGGTTTCTCTGAAATCTGCCTGCTGATCGTTTCTTACAGCACAATAGTATTCCATTACATTCATATACCACAGCTTGTTCAGCCATTTCTCTATTGATAGGCATTCCCTCAATTTCCAATTCCTTGCCACCACAAAAAGAGTAGCTATAAATATTTTTGTACATGTGGGTCCTATTCCTGTTTCCAAGATCTCCCTGGGAAAAAGACCTAATAGTGGTATTGCTGGGTCAAAGGGTATACACAGTTTTATAGCCCTTTGGGCATAGTTCCAAATTGTTCTCCAGAATGGTTGGATCAGTTTACAGCTCCACCAACAATGCATTAGTGTTCCAATTTTTCCACAGCTTCTCCAACATTTATTATTTTCTTTTTTTGTCATATTAGCCAATCTGATAGGTGTGAAGTGATACCTCAGAGTTGTTTTAATTTGCATTTCTCTAATCAATAGTGATTTAGAGCATTTTTTCTTATGGCAATAGATAGCTTTGATTTCTTCATCAGAAAACTGCCAGTTCATATCCTTTGACCATTTCTCAATTGGGGAGTGACTTGGATTCTTATAAATTTGAATTAGTTCCCTATATATTTTAAAAATGAGGTCTTTATCAGAAATACTGGCTATAAAAATAGTTTCCCAGATTTCTTCTTCCCTTTTAATTTTGGCTGCATTGCTTCTGTTTGTACAAAACATTTTAAATTTAATGTAATAAAAAAAAATTTGCATTTCATAATATTTTCTGTCTCTTGTTTGGTCATAAACTATTCTTCTTTCCATAAGTCTGAGAGGTAAAGTATTCCTTCTAATTTACCTATGGTATCACCTTTTATGTCTAAATCATGTACCCATTTTGACCTTATTTTAGTATAAGGTGTTAGATGTTGCTCTAAGCCTAATTTCTGCCATACTATCTTCCAGTTTTCCCAGCAGTTTTTGTCAAATACTGAGTTCCTATGCCAGAAGCTGGAATCTTTGGGTTTATGAAACAGTACATTACTAAAGTAATTTGCTACTGTGTCTCCTGTGTCTAGCCTATTTCATTGATCCACCACTCTATTTCTTAGCCAGTACTAGTTTTGATGACTGCCACTTTATAGTAAAGCTTCAGATTTGGTCCAGCTAACCCACCTTCCTGTGCATTTTTTATTATTATTTCCCTTGATATCCATGACCTTTTGTTGTTCCTGATGAATTTTGTTGTTATTTTTTCTAGCTCTATAAAATATTTTTAGCTAGTCTTGTTGGTATGGCACTGAATAAGTAAATTAATTTAGGGAGAATTGTCATTTTTATCATATTAGCTCAGCCTATCCATGAGCAATTGATATTTTCCCAATTACTTAGATCTGATTTGATTTGTGTGAAAAGTATTTGGTAATTGTGTTCTTAGGGTTCCTGGGTTTGTCTTGGCAAGTAGACTCCCAAGTTTTTATATTGTCTACCATTACTTTAAATGGAATCTCTCTATTTCTTGCTGCTGGACTTTGTTGGTCATGTATAGAAATGGTGATAATTTATGTGGATTTATTTTATATCCTGCTACTTTGCTAAAGTTGTTAATTGTTTCAGGTAATTTTTAGTTGATTCTCTAGGATTCTCTAAGTATACCATCATATCATCTGCAAAGAGTGATAGTTCTGTGTCTTCCTTGCCTGTTCTAATTCCTTTAATTCTTTTTTTTCTCTTATTGCTAACACTAACATTTCTAGTACAACATTAAATAATAGAGGTGATAATGGACATCCCTGTTTCACCCCTGATCTTATTGGGAATGCCTCTAACTTACCTCCATTACATATAATGTTTGCTGATGGTTTTAGGTAGATACTGCTTATTACTTTAAGGAAAGCTCCACCTATTCCTATGCTCTCTAGTGTTTTTATTAGGAATGAGTGCTGTCTTTTATCAAAAGCTTTTTCTGCATCTATTGAGATAATCATATGATTTTGTTTAGTTTTCTTATTGATGTGATTGATTATGTTGATAGTTTTCCTAATGTTGAACCAGCCCTGCATTCCTGGTACAAATCTCACCTGGTCAAAGTGTATTATCTTGGTGATCACTTGCTGTAATCTTCTTGCTAATATCTTATTTAAGATTTTTGCATCAATATTCATTAGGGATATTGGTCTATGATTTTCTTTCTCTGTTTTGACTCTGCTTGGTTTTGGTAACG
The DNA here is from genome assembly GCF_019393635.1 of Dromiciops gliroides. NCBI lineage: Eukaryota > Metazoa > Chordata > Mammalia > Microbiotheria > Microbiotheriidae > Dromiciops > Dromiciops gliroides. The sequence continues at coordinate 116,974,589 of NC_057862.1, read as the reverse complement.
ACACCATATTTGTGTCATAAAAGGAGTTTGGTAGAACTCCTTCACCTATTTTTCCAAATAATTTGTATAGTATTGGAATTAATTGCTCTGTGCTGAGCTGCACTGCCCTTTCCTTTTGCCTGAGTGAGACTGACCTTTCCCAAAGTCTTCTAAATTATCTCAAGTTGGAAGATTTTCTCTCTCTCTCTCTCTCTCTCTCTCTCTCTCTCTCTCTCTCTCTCTCTCTCTCTCTCTCTCTCTCTCTCTCTTTTTGGTGAGGCAATTGGGGTTAAGCGACTTGCCCAGGGTCACACAGCTAGTAAGTGTTAAGTGTCTGAGACTGGATTTCAACTCAGGTCCTCCTGAATTCAGGGCCAGTGCTCTATCCACTGTGCCACCTAGCCGCCCCTTTTCTGTCTTTTTGTAGGTTCTGTAGTTTAAGAATCCATTTAGAGGCTTGATTTAATGTTGTTTTTGAGGGAAACTTGGGAGAGCTCAGGCAACTTCCTGGCTTCTCTTTGCCATCTTGGCTCTACCCCTAAACCATGGGGGGTTTTTTGTTTGTTTTTTTGGGGTTTTTTTGTTTTTGTTTTTTTGAGAGGCAATGGTGGTTAAGTGACTTGCCCAGGGTCACACAACTAGTAAGTGTTAAGTGTCTGAGGCCAGCTTTGAACTTGGGTCCTCCTGAATCCAGGGCCAGTGCTTTATCCACTGTGCCACCTAGCTGCCCCAACCACATTATTTTTAAAAATAATAAGTTGAATGCTTTCACACAGCTAATTGGTCATACTACCAAAAAACACATTTACCTAGTGCTATAAAGTTTTTAAATGACTGTCATACATGTTATCCTATATGAATCTTAAAACAACTTTATGAGATAGGCAGCAAAGGTGTTATTCTCTGCATTTTATAGAAAAAAGAAACTGAGGTTCAATGTTTAAGTGATTTGTCCTCATAACGTTATTGATAAGTGGTACAGCCTACTGATTTAAAGTTAGAGATTCTTTGTATTAGAGAATGCTAAAATAAAACAAGCAGTAATTAGATATGTTTTGTAATTTCTAGGCATGTTTTGAGAGAAATCATCATCATGTTTCTGCAAGGAAAAAAGGAAAAAGGTTTTTTATGAATCTAAAATGATATTGAATAATAATTTCTCTCTGAAACAAAAGATCATCTTTTGACAACATTTTTTCCAGTGCCCCAGAATCATGGGATGTCATAATCTCAGAAGAATCAAAATTGTGGGTTGGCCAAGGGGTATTGGAGATGCCTGGTGGGTGTAAATAGGTTACAACATATTGCCAATGAACAATTGCATTCAAAAGACTGAATAAAAAATATTGAAGAGATGTCTGTAAGGAGAAGCAGGAGGACTGGTAATAATCTAAGAGAGAGGGATAACCTATATCCAACCCATATCTGCTATTGATGGTCATGGAATGTTCAGAGATCTACAAGAGGTCAAACCCTGTGGACAAGAAACAAATATATATATATATATATATATATATATATATATATATATATATATATATTTTAAAAGGCTGATTGTTGTTCCTAAATTAATCATCCAGTATCATAGCTATCTCTTTCAATGTTGAGCTATCTGTAAATATGACAAATGTACTTTCTATGACTTCATCCAGATCCTTGATAAAAAATAAATGTAATAAACAAAATAAATATTAGTAATTAAAAAAAAAGATCCAGAGACAGATCCTTGAGGAATATTATTAAAGGACACCTTCCAAGATGGCATTGACATTAATGAGTATTCTTTTGGTTTGGTCATTTTACCAGTTTGAGATATGGCTAACTATTTTCATTTAACTCACAATTTTCTATTTTGTTAAATAGGTCAACATGAGAGATGTAAAACATCTCTTGGGTAAAATCTAAGTATTTTGTAACTACAACACTTTTCTGATTTGCCATTCTAGATACCTTGTTTAAATTGGGGGGGGGGAGGGAGACATTAATCTTTCATGTCCTGTTCTTGACTTTACCATCATGATGATCTTTTGTGTTCACCGCTTCCCTTCATAAATTCTAACAAATCATCCCGTATATAATATGTTCTAGAATTTTTTCCTGATCATTGCCAAGCTCATTGACCTCTTGATTGTAGATGACACAATCTTTCATTTGTAAAAATTATGATACTTGTCTTCCAGTCCTGCTGAACCTCTCTTATTTTCCAAGATCTTTCAAAGATCATTAGTAAGATTTCAGTCATATCTTCCAGTTCTTTCAGTATTCTGGAATGTTCATCTGGGGACAGAAACCTGAATCAATTGAGAATAAAGTTAAAAGCTTTCTTATTGTCTCTCACTTCTCATTGGCTTCAATTCCCTGATGGCTATTTTTTACTTTGTCTAGTTCAGTTTGTTTCCCAATTCAAAGATCATTCTCCTTGGAAGAGAAAACAAAAACAGAAGTGTTGATCATTTAATCCTCCTCACTGTCACATGTGATCATAATCCCATTGACCCCAAATAGCAGCCATGTCCTTTCTTTGACAAAGGCCCTATCCTCCTCTTGTCCCCAACAGAGCTAAAGTCAACAGAGCAGAAACTAAAACAACAAAACAAAAACATTGTTGTTGTCTTTAACATTTATTACCAGCCTTAGCTTATTTTAAGCTTTTGTATTTCTGACATTAAGGCCTGTTATCTTTTTTTTCTGCTGATATTGGTCTTTTCTTCAATCTTCTATACAAATCCTGTTAAGTCTTAGTTAATGAGTTGCCTTTGCTACCAAATCTGTTTCTTTAGGAAATGCATCCCCTCCCTTCTTTCCCCACATTAGGATAAATTTTATTTGTGTCTCTATAATTTCATTTCTGAGACATTCCCATCCCTCCTGAACCATTTCCTGACAAGGAATTTTAGGCCATGCAATCCCATAAAATATGAAATCTTTTTTTGATATTTCAAACCTCTCATAATCTTTGCCCACTCACCCTTCCAGCTTTATTATACATTTCCCCCTTACCTTTGGTACTCTACAAGAGGTCTTCTTAAACTTTTTCCACTCATGACTCCTTTTTTCCCAATAAATTTTTACACAACCCCAGGTATATAGGTATATGACCCTGACATTTACTTCTGCAACCCCATGGGGGGTCACAACACATAGTTTAAGAAGCTTTGTTCTACAATGTATGCAAAACAGACTCATTTCTGTTCTTTACACATGAATCTCTATCTTCTATCTCCATGCCTTTGCACTGGTTTTCTCTTGTGCTTGGAATTTATTCCCTTCTCACCTTTGTCTCATAGAATTCTTATCTTGAAAACACAATTCAAACATGACCTTTTTGGGGCACCTAGGTGGTACAGTGGATAGAGCACCGGCCCTGGAGTCAGGAGTACCTGAGTTCAAATCCGGCCTCAGACACTTAACACTTACTAGCTGTGTGACCCTGGGCAAGTCACTTAACCCCAATTGCCTCACTAAAAAAAAAAACAAAAAAAAAACCAAAAAACAAAAACAAAAAAATAACCATGACCTTTTCCATGAATCTTTTCCTGTTTTTTTCCTTCTTTCCTTTTCATGCTAGTCCTTCCTCCTTAACTATCTTGCATTGAATTATATTTCCATTCATATATATTATATGTTGTATGTGAATATATATAAACATATATGTATGTGTGTATCTATGTATATAGAAACATGTATATACACACAGGTATACGTATGTGTGTATATATATATATATACATATATATATATATACATATATATATGGAGAGAGAGAGAGAGAGAGAGAAAGAGAGAGAGAATGACAATCTTAATGAATTACCTTGGGACTAGAGATTGTTTCCTTTTCTGTATTTGTATCCCAACACTGAGCACAGTGTCTGCTCATAGTAAATGATCATTGATTGCTCAATCTTATCTCTCCTTTTTCTAAATCTTTTGAAATCTCCTTTTTATATATCTTGAGTACATATCAAACAGTACCTGGTTTTTTAAATTCAGGGCCATTATTTAGAAATGGAAAGAACTTTTGAAACAATATAGTTCAACCTCTTAATTTTGAAGATGAGGAAATAGAACCCCTGAGAAGTGAAGTGACTATCTTTAGATTATCCAACTTACTAAATAGCAGAGCCAAGTGTGAAATGGGGAGAATTAGAGCTGGCACCCTTAGTCCACTAAGTTGGACATAAAAATTTGGGGTGCACTGGTTCCTAGTTTCTCCCCATGAATGAAATGCTTATATCACTATGTGAGAAGGTACTGGACCCAGCACTGAACAGTCTTATAATTCAAAAGATTGGACAATCATACTGGCCTTAATAATTGACCTTAACTTTCATTTCCACATGTTTCCTAAGTCAAAGTTTATCTTAGGGGCAAACTCAGCTTTCCTCAAATCCTCACCTTGTGGTACCTGGGAAGCTGCTTAAGTTTTATCTGTAAAATATATTACTTTAAAAAATAAACAGACTATATATGCTGCCTTCTATGCTATCGCTAGAGAAGGGATTGTGTGGGGTTTCAAATGAAAAAAAAAATCAGGGATCTCTATCTGAACATGTTCTCAGACTGTCTTTTCTCTCAACACAGACACACCGACATTGACTTTCTCCATTCACAAGCTCATCACAAATCTCTGTACTTTCAATAGGTTTTGAGACGTTTCATCACAAATAGCTAAGGGTCAGGTCTCATACCACCATTATAGACAATGATCACTAATGTAACTGTTACCTATGTAACTTTAGTGTTTGGAAGAACAGTAACCAAACTTGATCCAAGACTGAAGAGATTATCATCAACAGGCTTTCTTGCCATTTTTGAGTTAAATAGTTTTCCAACTGTGTGGCAAGTTGATTATTAGTCTATATAAAGGCTTAAAAAATTAACCATATATTAAGAAACATCCCTGAGAAGCCATGGATAGTTTTTTTAATCAAACCCTAAAGATTCTTTTCCAAGTATCCTTATTTCTCTTACTTCCTTTGTCATCAGCTTATCCCATACTTCTAAGAATATCTGAATTCGTCCCCTGGCTTTTGGGTCTTTTGTCATCAAATATCTCATATCTTAATTAAATTAGGTAGACTTGAAAAGTTGTATTAAGGAATTAAAGGCAAAATCTGAAATGAAGTAAACCCCCCCCCCCAAAGTCCCAAATTACTAAGGTTTTGCAATATTTTCTAGTGTCACCCTGTATATTGTGACACATATTTTCTAGTTATAGATGCAATCGATTTTATCTTCAGGGGAAATTGAGACCTTCAACTCCAACTGTCATCTCTGTTTAATCTAGTTCTGGTCTATGTGGTTCTAAAACACACACACACACACATACATTAATGTTTTCCATGATTTATTATATTTTTATTAGTTTTGTTAAATATTTCTCAGTTGTATTGGGAAATTCCCAATTACATTCTGGTTTAGCTACACTTGAGAGTGTTATGATACATGCAGCCCATGGGCCATGCATTTGATGCCTCTGATGTGTACAACTGGAAAGAAGGATATCTTCTGGATGAACATCTAATTCTTTTGCTAATAGTTTGCAATTCTTTTGACAATTTTGTCTTCACATCTTTTGACCATATATCTACTTGGAAATGGCTCAATCTTATATATTGGTGTTGTTTCCTCATGTTAACTATATTTGATGAAAAGGGTTTTTTTTCCCCAATCAACATTTTCTTCTTTATACCAGCTTTATTAAATTTTTGGTGTATAAACATTTTTCAATTTCACATAATCACAGTTATATATTTTAAATGTTATTTCTGGATTATTTTAATAAGCCTTTAAAAATTTTCACTCCAGCCATAAATTTTTCATGGAATGACATTTCATATTCAGGTCATAAATCTATTTTTGGCTTATTGGACTGCAAATACCTGAGACACAGTTTCCAGGAACAGAGATAAAGGGGTCATATCATCATGGTATAATTCGGTCATTTTGACCAAACCTTAGAAACTCTTCTTTAATTCCATGAGTCATGTTGTTGGATAAAATAAATCACCTTCATGGCACGCTTTTATTTCACAATCACACAAGATTCTGGTAAGGGAAGGTTAATTCAATTCTCAAAATTAAATAGCTTTGCAAGGCTCACCTCCTTCTTAAAAGGGGAATGAAAGGCATAGGAAAAGTCAACTGACACCCTGTATTTGCTTTTTCTTTGGTCACAAGGATGCATTACTTTTTTAGCTCATTCAAACATTCAAGCAGTGGAAATCCAGGCCAGGCTAAATCCATTGCACTCCTAAACCTCCGGTTCCCTGGTTAGCATCTTAACTTGTGCTGGTAACCTGACATGGGGTAATTGCAAGCAAACCTGACCTCACCTTAATCTTTTGACTTGCAGAATGATCTCAGCTTGAAGTTTCCTCATATTTCCTTTCATGTTCCAGATCATGACTGAGACCAATAAAATAAAGCAGAGTATCTTGAAGGCTTGAGGCTCAGTGGTCCAGACAGTTCACCCCTGCTACAGAAAAATAAGACAGTCTGTTTCCTTGCAGCTACTCTATTACCCTATGTGACACTAATTCCCTAAAGGTAGATACTTTGAAGCTGACCAATGTTAAGGAGTGATTGAATATTCTAAGATAAACTGATCTGAGGTCACTTTGCAAGACCTGTGAGTACTATAAAAAAGAGAAGCCATGAATCCTTCAGCTGGCATCTCAGAGGCAGTACTCAGGATACAACTTTTAATTAGGAGAACGAAGGGGTTAGATTTCTCAATGCTGCAAGGTCAAATGGAGAATCTGACCCAAATCCTTAGGGGAAAAATATCCCTGAGATCAGTCTTGAGAAGTTTCTTCAAATTTTTGGTCTATTTGTTATTTTAAAAGGAGTATTTAATTATAATTTCTTTAGTGCCTTTTGTTTACAGAGTGGTTCCCCCCCCCCAGGATTTTAGCTCATTTGACCCTCACAATCACTTTATGAGATACGTAGTGCAAGGATGCTTAATCACATTTTTCAGATGAGGAAACTGCAAGTCAGAGATGTTAAGGGATTTTCCTGCCCAGGTTTCCAAATCCTCAGAGGCATAACCTTTAGTAGAATTCAGATCTGTCTGACTTTAAACCCAATATTTTTTCCAGTGGACCACATTGCAAAAATTTAAAACCATAACACAAATGACATTAATATCAAATTTAGCAACAAATATATGCATTTTCTCTTTATTGCCAGAAAAAATGGTCTTGTTTATATAAAATTTTGATTGTAGTTAAAATTCCTAATATTTAGACCCACCTACACAAATGTGGCTGCTCTGAATTTATGGATGGTCTTTTTATCACAGGTATTCCCCATGTCAATAGAATCACTGGGTAGGACCAAAAAGAAAATGCAGTGATCTTGGTTCACTAAGTAAAGAGGCTTTATATATACCTTCAATCAACAAATATTTACTGAGTACTTACTATGTACATAGAACTGTATAAGTTGCTTTTATACTGTGAGCTTCTAGTGATCAGGGACTGTTTTTGTCTTTCTTTGTTTCCCCAGCTTTGAGCACAGTGCCTGGTATATAGTAGGCACTTAATAAATGTTAGTTCACTGACTCACTGACTTTGGGACATATAGAAATATGGAGGATTACATCACTTTCTTTGTATTTCCTGGTAAACAGTAGGCTCTATATAAATGCCTCCCCCTTTCCCTTCCCGCCAATTACTGTACAGTCTTCTTGGATAGATATGACTCATGTATATGAAAGTCAGTCTAACAATTTCACAGATTGTTAGAGCTAGAAAGGACCTTAAAGACAATCTAGTCCTACCTCCATATTTTGTAGATATAGAAAGTAAGACCCCTAGAAGAGAGAAGTGACTCACATAGTATCTTCCCCCCCCCACACACACACATACACATAGTATCTTAAAGCTATTTAAATGGTAGAGCTAGTAGTAGAACCCAGGTATGCTGATTCCTAGTACAGTGCTCTTCTTATTGCACTTGAACACTAAATGTCAAATGAAAGGTACTCCTCTATTATGCTATAATGTAGGTATTCAAGAGTAAGAAATCTCAAAATGGATAAGAGTGGTTGGGAAACTATTCACAGAGTTATGGCTGGGCATGGTGGTGGCAGTAGCATTCTTTATTATATAGGATACAGATGATTATCAAAAAGGAAATGAGACCATTTTAATTCATAAAATTAAAAAGCCTTTTCATGAAAAAAATAATGCCATTAGAATAAGAGGAGTAGCAGTTAATTGGGGAAAAATCTTCACAGAAAATATCTCCGATTAAGCTCTGACATTCAGCATATTAGGGAATCAATATAAGAATGGCAGATAAATGGTTCTCCAGTAGATAAATGGACAAAGGGTATAGACAGGAAGTTTTCATAAGAAGAAATGAAAGTTAGTAATAACCATATGTAAGAGTGCTCCAAATCACTAGCAATAAAAGAAATGCCAATTAAAGCAACTCTGGTTTCACTTCATACCCATCAAACTGGCAAAGGTAACAAAAGACAAAAATGATAAATTTTAGAAGAGCTCTGGGAAGACAGGCACACTAATGTACCATTAACAGAACTGTGAATTGGCTTAACCTTTCAGGAAAACATATGGGGATGATACTAAAAATGTCTCTAATGTGCTTACTCTGTGATGTAGTGATACCATTATTAGGCATATTGCCCAAGGAGGTCAAAGATCATGACAAAGTCCAATAGATACACACATATTATCATAGCACTTTCTTGTCATAGCAAAAAATTGGACTGAAAGTGGGTCTTCCTTCAACTGGTGAATAAGTTATGGTATGTGAATGAGATAGAATATTATTGCATTGGAAGAAATAAGAATATGAGGAATTTAGAAAAACTTGAGAAGACCTATATGAAATAATACAGAGGAGACATAAACAGAACCACAAAAATTTACACAATGAATACAGTAATGCAAAAGAAAACAACATTGAGAGATTTCAAAATTGAACAATTCAGTGAGTGATTATGACTTCAGAGAACTAAAAGTGAAGCGTACCTATAGGAAGAAGGGTAGTAGAAAAGAAAACAGCAGCAAGAAGACAGGCACCTAACAAGTGGGGAACAACTAAACAAATGTTATATGAATACTCTTAAACTGTAAGAAGTGACCATTGTGAGAATTCAGAAAAACATAAGAATTGTATGAAATGGTTTAGAACAAAATAGTAGCTAAGTAAAATAGATTCTCATTCTCTCTCTCTCTCTCTCTCTCTCTCCATATATATATTTATATAGTACATATATATATATATATATATATATGTACTATATAAATACACGCACTTTTTTGTACATATCAAATCATACAGGGAGTTCCAAGAATCTAAGTTCAGTTTAAAGCAATTAAAGCTCTCGCTCCTCAATTCCATCTACTTACTTCTGTAATGATTAAACATATGAGAGACATAGTTTCTGCACAATTTAATCATTTTTATTAATAGGCTGGCACAGTATTAATAAAGGGATGGTCAATTTGCCATCTATCAGACCAAGGACCCCTAATGGTTGTCGGTCAGTTTACATATTCTTCTAACTGTAGGAGATCCATCACATAGCAATCAAATCCAATTGGTTGATATGATTTGGAGGTGTGTTATATTACAATAAAGTCCGTGACTCAGGCCACTCAACTTTTGAGAATGACATCAGAGAAAGAATCTAGACTTCACCCAAGCTGATGGGGGCACAATGGATCCCACCTAAAACTGGTTTTTGCAGGCCAAGTTTCATCAGTAAAGTCCTTCAGCTATCTAGACAAAAGGATCTGTCTCCACCCAAGACTCCTTTGACCCAGATAAATCTTACTTTCAATGAGAAATTATCCTTTGGTGTGTGGGAGGGGAGAAAGGACTAAGAAAGAAGGAGAGATCACTGGTCTCCCAAGATATTGATTAATAATTATTTCTCATACTTCCCTGGCTTCCTTTAAGTCCCAACAAAAACCCTCCTTCTACAGGAAGCCTTTCCCAATCCCCCTTAATTCTAGTGCCTTCTTTTTGTTAATTATTTCCTATTTATCCTGTATTTAGTTGGAATCTATATATTTATTTGAATGTTGACTCCCCCATTAGATTGTAAATTCCTTGAGGTTGGGGACTGTCTTCTCTGTCTCTGTCTCTCTCTGTCTCTCTGTCTCTCTGTCTCTCTGTCTCTCTCTCTGTCTCTCTCTCTCTCTCTCTCTCTCTCTCTCTCCCCTGTCTTTAGCATAGTGCCTGACACACAGTAGGTGCTTAACAAATGTTTATTGAATGACACAACATATAAGAATCAGTTGAAGGAAGTGGGCATGTTTAACCTGGAGAATAAAAGTCTCACGGGGAGCTTAACAGCTGTCTTCAATATTTTAAGGACTGTCATATTCAGCAGATATTTTATTTAATTTTTTTCTCCTTGGGCTCAGAAGTCAGAATGAAGAACAACAAGTAGAAATTGCTAAGAGGCTAAATGTCTTGAAAAATTTGCTCCCAATTAGAACTGTCTGAAAGTCAAATGAATTGCTTAAGAGCTGGGAGGCTCCTTCTTGTAAGTCCTCAAGCAGAGACTAAAGGACCACTTGTCAGGTATACAATCAATAAGAGCATTTTTTTGTGTATAGGTTAGATTAGATGACCCTGAGGTCCCTTAGAACTCTTAAATTCCGTTTGAAAGATAGTAGATAAACTAAACTGGTGAAAACAGAATGTTCATTTTGGAAAACAATTCAATATATTTATCAAGAATGGTATAGAGAAAAGAACTATGGGTTCAAGAAAGAAGGGTTCAAATAACTATGTGTAACATTGGCCAAGTCACTTAACCAATCCAAACCTTAGTTTCTTCAGCTATGAAATAGGGATAAATATTTGCAATACCCAATTTCACAGGGTTGTGGTGAGGGACTCACTCTGAAAACTTTAAACATCCTATAGATGTGAGTTATACTGCTTTTGTTTATTCAATGGTGGTACTTGAATTGTAATCTACACAGCTTGAGCAAGGGAGTTACAAGATATAAATAGTGCTTTAGGATGTTTAATCTAATAATATATACTTGGGTTGGGGGAGAAACTGGAGTCAGGGAGAATGATTAGGAAGCCATTTCATTAGTCAGACATGACATCATTGGTCTTGGTCTATGGTGCAACTGGAAAAGAATGAATGGATAATGGAGGGTATTATCAAAGAAGAATTAATTGAAAGGGCTTGGTAGCTCATTAGGCATTGTGTAATTTGGAGTACTGAAATAGCAGAAGGAAAAAAAAATCAGAGATGATTCTGAGACTTTAAACCTGACCTGGAAGGAGGTTGGTACTGGTACCATTGATGGAAATGAATGATTTTGATTCAAATCCCTGACTTGATTCTATTTCTTCCACTTGCCTAATCCACAAATGATATTTATGATAATCAGTTAGCTAAAAAACAAGACTACAGTTATTACATTAACTTTACATTAACATTCCAAAATTCTTTCATTAAAATATAACTGCAAAATTTCCCTTGGATGTTCGGATTCTTGGGTTTAAGTGGGGATTTGAGTCACAGTAAAATGAAAAGAATAACACCTTTAGAAGTATAACAAAATCTTCATTACATCACAGGTCATATCTGTCCTTACAATGTCACAGGTGCATTGCATTTAAATAAATGCAATTATGCCTGGAAATCAAATTAAAACATAGAAGACACCCTTTTGTCCCTACAAGTCCCCCCATCCCAATTAAATCAGATAGAAAACATCTGTAATGTATGATTTAATTCCCTTGTAGCCACTGTGGTATAGAAACTACAACAGATGTAATGCTCACTGACCAAAATCCTTCCTAATAAGTATAATATATTAATTTAAAATATAATTTATTATTGCCTCTTCCCAAAATAGAAAATTGCAACAATGTTATTTTACAAAATGTTTTCCTTAGAATGACTCCATGAAAGAAGTCAAAGGAAAAGAGAGAGAGACTAGACCTGGGGTTTCCTTAGTATGGGGAACTCCAATGCAAGAAAATACCCACCCTGTGTCAGTACAAGCCAGTACCTTCTCTGCAACTTATAGCTTTGATGAAGTATAGCCTATGTGACTTGCCCAGGGTCACACAGCCAGTGCGTGTCAGAGGCAGACCTTAGACCCAGGTCTTAGTTGCTTAAGCTCATCTCTTTAACCAAAATACAGCATAGTTCCTCATGCATGACGAGGGAGGTCATACCAGTAATATCTTCACTAGAAAAACAGTAAGCATCAGATAATTGATGCCTACCTAGTGGATAAAAATTTAAAAAGTTGTTCAACTACATTATGCCTTTATTAGAAATCTTGTGAGGCACATATTTTGTGTCTAATACAAACATTTATTAGGCACCTTATGTATAGTAGGTGCCATGATAGGTGCTAGAGATACAAAGACAAAAAATGCTTTCAAAATCCTTACATCCTATTTCAGGCACATAGCCTGAACATAAGTAAGATGATGCAAGCTATTTAAAGAGAGAGCATTAGGGGCAGCTAGGTGGCGCAGTGGATAAAGCACTGGTCTTGGATTCAGGAGTACCTGAGTTCAAATCCGGCCTCAGACACTTGACAATTACTAGCTGTGTGACCCTGGGCAAGTCGCTTAACCCTCATTGCACTTCCAAAAAACCAACCAAACAAAAAACAAAAAAAATAGAGAACATAAGCAACTGGGATAGAGATCATGAAAGACTTCTTGTAGCAGGGGAGATGAGCCTTCAAGAATGACAAGAATTCTGAGGGTTGAGCAAGATGCCACCTTTCCTTTTCAAAAACAAATGGACCTGGTCTTTTCTGATTTGGGGAACAATTATGTGTATGGGACTAACCCAGGGACCCTTGTTAAACTTGTGAGAAATGAGGCAATCTTGGGATAACCTTAGCATTATATCCTGATGGGTCTCTTACTGAATCATCAATACTCTTAATTTTCCTACTGAGGCATATAAAACAATTTACCTTAAGCCATAAACCCATACAATCCTGCCTACTCTAGATTCTAGTTGCGTCCTTGTCACTGTGATCTGGTTAGATATTCCAGCCCTTTTCCTCTCATACCCTTCTACAAATGCTGGTGTCTCATGTTACTCTATAGGCCTTACCTTGTGACTTCAAATGCACCCATCATAAGGACCTGTTCATTTCTATCCATGCTAGGACTAATTATTTTAGGAAAATCTCTTAAAGTTTCAGCAAAAGATGAGAATCCCTGCCCCCCGCCCTCCACTGCACATACACATCCATCATTTAGGGACTGACCAATACCACCATTAAGACAATCATCTGCTACTTTATATAATGCAGTTGGTCTCCTTCCCTTCCTGTCTTTACAAACATCTTTAAAAGGAACTTCTGGTTTTAAAAAAATACCAGCAAAATTAGTAGCAGCTGGAGTGCTCTTAATGAAGTAGAGCAGGTTGTGTGATTCCTTCAATGGCCTTCCACCTTTTGAAAGAGAGGGAGTTTATAGATATTCTTAACCCCTGCTCAGCCATAAGAAAAGGTACAAAGTGATGCAGGATTATGGTCCAATGTCTTAAATGCCTTTCCTAACTGGTAAGAAAGGCAGTCTGCCAAAAGTGGTCTAATTTTCAAGCAAAGGCAAACAAACCTCTCCCTACAAACAGGTTAGAATGTTTTTAAAATTATTAGAATGTGGGAGCAGGTAGGTGGCTCAGTGGATAAAGCACCAGCCCTGGATTCAGGAGGACCCGAGTTCAAATCTGGCCTCAGACACTTGACACTTACTAATTGTGTGACCCTGGGCAAGTCATTTAAGCCTCATTGCCCTGAAAAAAAAGATTATTAGAATACAGTCCTATATCATTTTGGACTAGTCACTTGATGTTTCTTTCCTTTCCAGTAAAATAAGAGCATTGAACCAAATTTTCTCGAAGGCCCCTTACAGTACTAAATCTTTTGATCCAATGAGTGATATCACTCTTTCACCCCAGGCATAGATGACAAATAATGGGTTAACCCAGCTCCAGACAAAAGGCATCTCTTTGGGGATTGCAGGTGGGAGGACTGAGGACTTGGCAGGAAAGCAAAGTTTGGAGATGCAATTAAAGGGACTCTTCACAGAGAATCTTTTATTTGCTTCATTAAAGTGGGAGGATGGGGAAAGGAGTCAGGAAACAATAGATCCTGTTCAGCAGCCCCAATGGACTTGCCCTGTTTTCCCTCATTTCTTTTCCTTGGCCTGAGTCAGCTCAAAGAAATTGAAAGGGCCTAAACTGATTGTTATTCTTAAGAATTCCTAAAGCCTGTCTATTGACAAAAGGTTTTTTGCAATCAACACCCCTCTGGGGAAGGGAAGAGCATTTCCATTTTACCAAGGGAAAAACAGAACTCAGATTTCTGTCTTGTCCTGTCAGAAAGAGGCAGTGGTCGAAAGAAACCTACAATTCAGGTTCTTGACTTGGGTGACCTTGGTGAAAACATTGAGCATCAAATGGGACAACCACTCCTAACTCAGTCAAGGATCATGGAACAGAAGGCTGAATAAACTGAAGCCTTTCCTAATGACCCCATTGGTAACAACCACCTCACTCCAACATCACTTAGTGCTTTGCTTTTTACCTCTAGTGGTACAATGGAATGAGTGTTGGGTTTAGTAAACCTAGGTTTGGCTACTACCTCTACCATTGACATTAGTGACTTGAGGTTTACCCATTCAACCTCAGTTTTCTTATCTACTCAATGAAGTTAGAGTCAAGGACTTCTAAAGCCTCTTCTCATTCTCAATCTATGATTTGTGGTTTACTGATCATGGTTCAGGAGGTGGTATCATGTAGTGAAGAAATAACATTGGATTTGTAGTCAGAGGAGGTGGGTTTGAATCATGTCTCGCCACTTAAATTAGAGAAATCTTTTCATCTCTCTGGACCTCAGTTTCCTGACCTGTTAAATGAAGGATGAGGACTAGGTGACCTTTAAGATTCATTCCATCTCTAGATCTATCATCTTCTGGTTCATGTTGAGGCTATTTATGAGACTTATAGTCCTATAAGACTGTAAATTGCAATGAAGCCAGGAACTATATCTTAACTAAGCTTTGTATCTCTCCCTGTGCCTAACATAGCATTTTGCAAACATTACACATTTAATGAATGTTTGTTGACTTCTATATAAATTGAACTGTGTACCTATAGTGCCTTTCCAATGGATATTAAAAGAGTTTTAAAGAAAGTTTGGCTTTTAACATTCCAATGAAAAAAAGCTAAGATATATTTTGGGGTATACTGCCCCTAAGAGCCTAAATAATTAACATATTGCTGAAATGTCAGAAATTTATTTTCTTTTTTATGGTGAAAATCATTTCATTCCCAAGACTCCAATTAGACAACCAATGGGTAATTAGCATTCTCTTAATTTTGTACATGAAATCTGAGAGACTGGTGTAGTTTAAATGATGTTTTCTTGCTATAAGGAGAGAACCTGAGAAGCTTTGCCCCATAGCCTGATATTGCAGGGATTTCCTAGGATTGCTTTTTAGAAATTATCTCATTGTGATAATTGCAGATGCCACATAGAAACCCATAGAAACCCATTTACTAAAAGTCTAATGCTCTCCTGACACTCAGAAAAAATGCTAATTTTCAAACGTAAAATATTACTCTAATTATGCTCCAAGGCCAAGCATTTTTTTTTCAATTTAACAAACATTTTAAATGTACTTATTATGTAAAAATCACTGTGCTTAGTCCTGGGGAAAAAACAAATTTAGATGACAGGGTATCTGCCCTTGTGGAATTTACTTCTTCTAGAAGCAATATGATGGGGTGGAAAGAATATTGAACTTGTAGTCAAGAGACTTGGGTTTGAATCCTTCCTTAGAAACTAATTGTATAACTATGGGTAGGCCACTTAACCTCTCAGACACTCAGTTGTCTCTTCTATAAAGTAGGGATATTGAAAATCACACTCCTCATCTTCAAGTGTTGTTAAGTAATTTATAAACTTTAAAGTACTATGTAAGGTACTAAGTTCTTCTTCAGTGATCCCGCTATAGAAATATCAAGTGTATGACATCAGGATTACTTAGAAAGGCCTAGGGAATCAGTAAAAACTTGAGACATCGAATAGTTTGAACAAAAGTGAAGCTACAAAATAAACCCATAAAAATCAATAGTGTTTCTGTATAATAACAAAACTCAGGAGGAGATAAATAGTAAGCACACTTAAAGTAAATATACAAAATGTATAAAATATTTAGGAGTCAATCTATCAAAACACAATCAATACTTGTCTATATTCCTTAAACAATCAAGAATAACTTAAATAACTGGAGGAATATTCAGTACATATGGATAGGCTATGCCAATATAATGAAAATGACAATATTATTAAGCTTATTTGCAGATTTAATGCTATGCCAATCAAACTACCAAATTAAAATTTTGCAATTAGATAAAACAATAACAAAAGTCATTTGGAGGGAGAAAAGATCTAGAATATTAAGGGAAATAATGCAAAAAGGAAAAAATGTAATTATACTTGCAGATCTCGAACTATATTAGAAAACAGAAGATCTCAAAAACTATTTGTTAACATATAAAAAAGAAAAGTAAATCAATGAAGCAGACTAGAAATAAAGAATTAGAAGTCATTTAATTAAATAACTCAATCTTCTATAAACCTGAAAAGTTAAATTACATAGGAAAGAACTACATATTTAATAAGAACTGCTTGGTAAACTGGAAAGCAGTCTGGCAGAAATTAGGCTTAGACCAACATCTTATACCATATTTCATAATAATATATATGTGTGAACTCACCCCTCCTGCTTCACTGCTTTATTGTGGCAGAGTGGCTTGCCTAGTTCAATGAAACTATGAGCTATGCCTGTAGTGGAGAGTTCTGGAAAAAATGTGATCCACTGAAGAAGGAAATGGCAAACCACTGTAGTATTTTGCCAAGAAAACCCTATAGATAGTATTAAAGTGCTACAGTATATGACATCAGAAGGTGAGACCCTGAATCCAGAAGGTGTCCAACATATTACTGGGAGCACAGGATAACTACAAATAGGTCCAGAAGAGTGAAGCAACTGGCTCAAAACCAAAATGAAGCTTAGGTGTGGATTTGTTTGGTGACAAAAGGAAAGTCTGATGGTATAAAAATCAACATTGTACAGGAACCTGGAATGTAAGATCTATAAACCAAAGAAAACTGCATGTAGTCAAACAAAAGATTGAATGATTAAACATTGACATTTTTGGGTGTCAGTGATTTTAAGTGGCTAAGAATGAGTGAATGTAATTCAGGTGATCATTACATCTACTACTGTGCACAAGAATCCTTTAGAAGAAATGGAGTAGCCCTCCTAGTCAATAAAAGTCAAAAAACAGTATTGGTTTGCAATCTCAGGAATGATAGAATGATAACTATTCAAATCCAAGGCAAACCATTCAACATCACAGAAATACAAGTCTATGTTCCAACCAGTAATGCCATAGAGCCCAAAGTAGTTTAGTTCTACAAAGTCCTCATCACCTGAACAACAGGTAAGTTTGTCCTTGCATAGCAAAATAAAGCAGGATAGAAACTCATAGAGTTTTGTCAAGATCATTCACTGGTAATAGTAAACTATTTTTCAATAACCTAAAAGCTGACTCTACACAGGAACATCTGGTGATGATCAATATCAAAATCAGATTGATTTTATACTTTGCAACCAAAGGTGGAGAAGCTCTATATAGTCAGTTAGAATAAGACCTGGAGCTAACTATGGTTCAGACTTCAATGGAAGAAAGTAGGGAAAACCATCAGACTGTATAGATATTACCTAAGCAACATCCCTTATGAATATGAAGTAAAAGTGATGAATAGATTTAAGGGATTAGATTTCAAAAAGTACCTGAAGAACTATGGACAGAGGTTCCCAGCATTCTACAGGAGTCAGCAGCAGCAGCAACAACAACAACATTCCAAAGAGAAAGAACAAGAAAGCAAAATGGCTGCCTGATAAGGCTATACAAAAAAGCTGAGAAAAAAAGGAAAGTGAAAAGAAAAAGGAAAAGGAAAAAACATACCCAAGTTAATTCAGAATATCAGAGAATTACAAGGGCAGATAAGATTTTTTTTAAATGAAAAATTCAAAGAAATAGAAGAAAACAAAAGAATAAGAAAAACAAGAAATTTCTTCAAGAAATGAAGGTAATGTTTCCTGCAAAAATGGATGTGATAAAAGACAAAAATGGTAGAAACTTAACAGAAGTAGAAGAGATTAAGGAGAGGTGGAAAGAAAGTGAAAAGCAATTAAGCAGCTTCTTAAAAGTCTTAAAAGAGGGGCATCTAGATAGCTCAGTGGATAAAGCACCAGCCCTGGATTCAGAAGGACTTGAGTTTAAATCTGGCCTCAGACATTTGATACTAGCTGTGTGCCCCTGAGCAAGTCATTTAACCCTCATTGCCCCACCAAAAAAAGTCTTAAAAGATGAGAGTATAAAAGCTGGATTGAAGTTCAATATTAAAAACCCCCAAGATCATCACATTTCATCCTATCCCCCCAAAAGAGGGAGAAGAAATGCAAGCAGTGTCAGATCCTATATTCTTGGGCTCAAAGATCACTGTAGATGATGACTGCAGCCATAAAATTAAAGGATATGTGTTCCTTGGTAGGAAAAGCTATGGAAAATCTGGACAGTGTACTAAAAAGCAGAGATATCACCTTGCAACAAAGGTTCATATAGTCAAAACTATGGTTTTTCCAGTATTAATGTATGACTGTGAGAGTAGGACTATAAGGAAAAGTAAATGCTGCAGAATCAATACTTTTGAATTGTGTTATTAGAGAAGATTTTTGAGAGTCCCTTGGAGAACAAAGAGATCAAACGAATTGATACTTTAAATCTAACTATTTATTGAAAGGACAAATACTGAAGCTGAAACATATATACTTTGGCCACATAAAGAGAAGACAAGACTCATTAGAAAAGACCCTGATGTTGGGAAACATTGAAAATAAAAGGAAAAGGGGAAAACAGAGAATGGGATGGATAGATAGTGTCATGGAAGAAGGAAACATGAGCTTGGACAGACTTTGAGAGATAGTAGATGACAGAAGGGCATGGCATACTATGGTCCACAGAGTCAGGAAGT
Source organism: Dromiciops gliroides (assembly GCF_019393635.1). Taxonomy (NCBI): domain Eukaryota; kingdom Metazoa; phylum Chordata; class Mammalia; order Microbiotheria; family Microbiotheriidae; genus Dromiciops; species Dromiciops gliroides. The sequence goes on along the minus strand of NC_057862.1, from coordinate 116,955,507 downwards.
TTGTCACAACTAAACCACTGAACAATACTTTGTGAACTTAATATTAGAGATTATGCCATAAAAATTAGATGAGAAAGATTATATACTTTTCGTAGCTATATTCACAGAGAATGAATTCTTAACTAAATAAGGGAGAGAGGCAATTATAAAACAAAATAGATAATTCTGATTATATGAAATTGTAAACCTTTCATTCAAACAAAATTAAGGCATCTAAGGTAATAAGAAAAGTGGTCAAGTGGGAAAAATATGAGTATCATATATGCCTAATAAAGATTTAATAGCAAAGAAAAACAGATGGCAGATACACACACACACACACACACACACACACACACACACATATATAAAAGAACAAAAGACATTCCAAGATAGAGAAGTGGTCAAAAGATATCAACAAACAGTTCTGAAAAGAAGAATTTTAAACTATTAACAACCTGAAAAAAAGAAAACTCCAGATCACTAATAATAAGCAAAATGTACAACAAAACAACCCTGTGGTTTTGTTTCAGATCTTTCAAATGATGATAACATATGGGAATAGTTGATGTTGAAGAGTTTTAGAAAAATTGGCAGAGTAATACATTGTCATATTAGTACAATTCTGGAAAACAATTTGTAAGTATTTTTAAAATGTTCATAGTGTGGTAAAAATTATTTGTGGTAATTGACAATGCTATGCTAAGGATTAGTAAAAATCCAGCTGTTCAACAGCTAAAGAAGTGAATCCAGCTTTCCAGACCAGAGTCCATTTCTCCTGATGACATCTTACCACTCCAAGGAGACAAGAGCTCAGATACTTTAAATGAACAGTTTTGTTTTGTTGTTTTTTCCTTCTGTTATTATATACACCATCTGTAACATGTACTCTTTGCAGCGGCCCTCCCTCTGCAAGGCCAGTGTCAAAGCACCGGTTCGTGAGGGACCGCCCCTCTGGACAAAACTTTCCTCTCTCCCTTTTCTATATTGATATTAATATATTGTTTGCTAGCATAGGGTATTATATTCTGGTATTTTTGGCTGTTTCATTGGTAAACCCATATGGGTTTTCCAAAGAAATAAAGTGGGGGGAATGGGGTAAAAATTATTCGTGGTAAAGATTAATATTTCCATTTTTAGCTAACTCATTTGGTAGGGGGTCACACCTGTCCCACCCCGAGGTTATGTATGCTACTGAAGTCAGAAGGAGAACTCTCCATAGGCAGCTCTTGAAGGACCTCCCCTTTTGGGGGAGGGGAGATTGAATGCTCCCTGAAGGGAGGCAGGCTGCTCGTGGAACACTAGGTGTCTTCTGGAACTCAGGCCTTTCCTTCTTTGCCCTTTTGCTGGTGGTGTCTTCACTTTCTGTCTGGCAACTCCCCTTGTGGTGGTGTGTTGGCTGTTCTGGTGGTGCAAGCAACTGTAGACTTTCAGGTTTGGCGAGCTAATTACGGAAAACCCTAAATTCCTTTGAACTAGGTTAATTGGGAATGGTCTGGGCAGTGAATAGGTTAAGCTTAGAGTTAAGAATATTTATCTGTATTTCTATTTGTCTATTTCCTTATCTTTGATTTTTATTAGTTTCACCTTTGTTGTTTAATTAATTCCCAAGTAATAAAATTTGATCCTTTTGTGAACTAAAGCTTAGGGGCTCCTTTCTTATTATCCTGGGAGAAATATCTCAAAAGGGCAGTTCAGAGCAGAGGGAAAACCTAAAAGGTTCCTCATATTTCCAGGACCCCAATATTAAGGCGAGTCACCCAAATAACGCTCCGTATATCGAATTTTGGCCCTCACAGTTTATATCCTTTGAAGAAAGATAGTATTGGGGCAGCTAGATGGCGCAGTGGATAGAGAACCGGCCCTCGATTCAGGAGTATCTGAGTTCCAATCTGGCCTCAGACACTTAACACTTACTAGCTGTGTGACCCTGGGCAAGTCATTTAACTCCAATTGCCCTGAAAAAAAAAAAGATATTATTATTCTGTTAAGTATTAATGCAAAGGAGGTCATTGACAAAAAAGAAAGGCTTTATATATAGCAAAATATTTATAGCAGCACTTTTTGTTGTAACCAAGATCTAAAAATAAAATTGATGCCTATCTATTGGGGGAATGGCTAAACAAATTGTGGTACATAAATATAATGGAATATTGCTAAGCTTAAGAATCAGTGATGTGATGAATACAAAGAAATAGAGAAAGATGCATAAACTTATGTAGAGTGACATAAGTAAGATCAAGAAAACAATATACAAAATGATTACAATAACTCAAATGGTATGGTACCTAGGAAGTCATGTGAGAAAATACATCCCTTTCCCCACCCCTCCACCATACCCACCTTTTTGTCCATGTGGGAGCTCACTGGTATACAGTATTGCACATATTTTCTGATTTTTTTCAATATAATGATCAATTTTGCTGCTTGTTTTTCCTTTTAAAAATAGTCTTTGCTATATGGGATGGCTCCCTGAGAGGAGGAGAAAGAGAAATATGGGGAGAAATTTAGCATAAAATGATATTGACAAAATTTATTTTTTAAAAGGTTAATAGTTTAGTTTGTATTTAAAGTTATGTCTGGGATATCTTTGGAGAAAGGAAAGAATATATGTGTGTGTATACTCATATCTTTAAATATATAATATATATTTAAATACTCACTACTCATGATAAAGGAAAAAAATGATTGGCCATTGTCATTTGAACCCAGGTCTTTTGATTCCAAATTGTAGTATTCTTTCTACTACAAATGTGATGAACTATTGTTTTCACAGGCAGCTATGTGGCACAGTAGATAGATCCTGTATGTGGAATCAGGAAAGTCTGAGTTTAAATCCTGCCTCAGACACTTATTAGATGGGTGTCTCTAGGCAAATCAGTTAAGTTTTGCATGTTTCAATTTCTTCAACTTAAAAATGGGTATAATATATAGTACCTACTTCGCAAGGTTATTGTGAGGATTAAGTGAGATATCACTTGTATTCTCCAAACGTTAAGATGCTACATAACTTCTAGCAATTATTATTTTCTGTCCTAGATAAAAGTAAGTTCTCATAATGGTCCTGCGTTGTCTACTATTAACATTGACACGCACATGTCTACACTCACCTTTTAAGAAAGGACAGATAAATAGATAAAGTAGAGGACACTGATATTTCCTGCCTTTATACTCTATGAGGAAGAAAAAAAACACCCCCCCCATGCTCCACACTGAATAATGTTCCTTCAAAAACTTGCATTTTGGGGGCAGATTATGGTAATTAAGAATTCAGACAAATCTATATGTCATTTGATTTGTCATAAATATATTTTTGCATGAAAAAATAAAGTTAACTTAGGGCAAAATAACATTTCCAATATAACATACAAAATTAACATTAAAAAAAATCAAATGGGATAGGCAGCTAGGTGGTATGGTGGATAAAGTGCCGGCCCTGGATTCAGGAGGACCTGAGTTCAAATCCGGCCTCAGACTTGACACCAGTTGTGTGACCCTGGGAAAGTCACTTAACCCTCATTGCCCTGCCCCCCCCCCCAAAAAAAAAATCAAATGAGGGAGGGAGGTGGGTAAATGCATGGTCTCGTCACAGGTGAAAAAAGCCCAGCTGTCATTTTGAATGCCTGACCCCATTCCATTGGATATAATATTTCATATCTCAAAAATTTAACTTTAATTAAATGCATAAGATTGCTCATTTATAGACATGTAATTCCATAGTAAGTGCTACACTTAACTTCCTGGAGACCTTTTTTATCCTTTTTTTTTTTTTTTTCTTATCTGTATTGAGTACAGGATTGCTAATCCTAGAGGCAGTGTGGTATACTGGGGCATATGCCAGAAGTGGAAAAAAGGAGGATGTTGGTTCAATTTCTGGCTCTGATACTTGATATCTATGTGATCCTGGGCAAGTATTTTAGGCTTGGCTTTCCCACTGACTATCCATGACTTTGTGTAATTCACTTTACCATTTGTGGCTCCAGTTTTCTCATCTGTCAAATGAGACAAATAGTATGATCTCAAAGGCCCTTCATAATAAATACCCACATTAAGGTTTACTCATTTCTTGCCTCAAAACAACCTTGTGAAATATGTCAAGTATTATTGTTATTATATAAACTTTTCACAAAAATATTAAAATGTTATTTGCCTATTAAAATACTCTTTCCTTTTTCCAACTATGTAGCTGTGTGAAGCTGAATTTTCTTATGAGCTTCAACCCCTCAAGAATCAAATCTCAATAGAATAAATGCATAATCAGATTGTGGAATTCACATGTATTCTGTTAAGGTGGGCATCAAAGAGATTTGCAAAAAGTATGTAAAATAATATCACTCTTTTGACTAATTATTTTGAAAAGTTATTTTCTAAAATGTTATTTTAATTTATTAATACATAAATAACTTTAAAATTATCCATTTTAATTTCCAGAATGGTAAATATTGATAGACATTACCTATATAAACACAATATCTTTGGGGTCCTCAATAATTTTTTAGGCTATGAGGTATTAAGGTCTTGAGAAAAACATGTTTGAGAACCATTCTTGGGAAATAATAAATGTCAATCAGTCTTTTCATGAAGTGGTGATTGGACAGAGGGGGAGTTGTTTTCTAATTTCTCTTTCTAGATGCTTCATCTATCTTCTATCTATCTATCCTCTCTCTCTCTCTCTCTTTCTCTCTCTCTCTCTCTCTCCATCATTGAAGATATTCAGCAGAGAATGGATATGGTAGAAAGTATTTCAGCAGTGGGCCCAATATGATATAGTGGGAAAACCATAAGAGGTGCATTTTCTTTCTTTATCATTTATTATTCAGCAATTAATGTAGCATTAGGCACACTTAACAAATGCTTGCTTGATATATTTTCCTGGTTAAGTCACTTGACCTTTCTAGCTTGTGTTACAGAAGAAAACTTGATGATGGTGGGGGAGCAAGGATGATAGTTTTCTTTAAATATTTGAAATATGGATTAGACTTGTTTGACTTGGTTCTGGACTGTTCAATAAAAAGCAGAAGATAATCACAAATTAGATGTAAATTTAGGCTTCCTAATATTTCTTTCTTTCTTTCTTTCTTCCTTCCTTCCTTTCTTTCTTTCTTTCTTTCTTTCTTTCTTTCTTTCTTTCTTTCTTTCTTTCTTTCTTTCTTTCTTTCTTTCTTTCTTCCTTTCTTTCTTTGCAGGGCAATGGGGGTTAAGTGACTTGCCTAGGTTCAAACACCTAGTAAGTGTCAAGTTTCTGAGGCCAGATTTGAACCCAGGTACTCCTGAATCTAGGGCTGGTGCTTTATCCACTGCACCACCTAGCTACCAGGCTTCCTAATATTTCAAAGTATTCTAAAGTAGATGTGTTTCTCCTTACAGGAGTTCTTCAAGTCAAGGAAAGACGACTTCTTCTCTGGCACATTATTCAGACATAAGCTGGACTAGATGGCCTTAAGATTCCTTCCAAATCTAAGATTGTGTGAAGGTCTATAAAAAAGAAGAAAGTGTGTGTTCTGTGGGAAATCTTTTAGTTGAATGTGTTGGAATAAGAGCCAACTAACATGAGAGACAGTTCAGAAAAGCTCAGTTCAGAAGGGCTCTTCTCCAGTTTGCTTCCCTGCCCTGAACTCCTGTTTCCAGGATGTTTGGGGGTAAGACACCACAACGTGTATGATGACCTGGCAAATGCCCATGAGGCCAGATTCCCCATAAAAATTTTCTGAGTAGCAGGATGCTGATTGCTTCCTCCCTCCACCTGAAAAAATAGAAAATGTACAACTTATTACACAGGCCACTGGGGAAGTGGTAATTGCCTTTTAGGCAGGCCAACCTTGGTTACTACAGAGGTAGGAACTAAAGTTACATACTAATTACTCAAAAATAGATTCAGTCTTATTCGGAATGATTTATGTCAAGTCATTAAAAGAGAGGAAAAATGAAAAAAATTATTACATTAGTATATTTGTTTATCTAGTTGGCTGCCTTTGACAATGTGTGCTTTTCTTCCCTTAATGCTTGATATATAAATAAAACTAGTCAATGTGTGAAGACTGTTCTTGAAATAACCACTTTCAAAGAGATGCTTGAAGATGTTTGGAGCAATACCAGAGAAAATAAAGATGAAGGGGAAAGTAGAATTTCCCTTGAACTCTTCTGGCAATACTTTTCCCCATGTTGACAGTTAAATGATCACCCAGTTGTTCTCACCCAAGTTAGATGCTACTTTTTATTCTGCTTCTGGTTCATATATATTTTTATAGAAACTACTGGTGTTTTTTTAAGCTCAAAAATAATAAAAATGTGAGTTTGTTTAAATAATGAAAAATTGGCAGAATTGAATAGTTAATACTATAGGCACTCCTCCAAGTTCTGAACACTCACTGACTTCAAGGGACACACTATTTTCTCCTTTCCTCACTACCCCAAAGCTATGCACTTCTTACCATGCCTTCACCAAGCAACCATGCTGTCCTATGTTGATAATGCACTCGGTGGGCTGATAAAGAGGCATCCCAGACCTCTTATGTTTTCCTAAACACCCAAGAAAAATTCTACTCATCTTAAACATCCTTTTAATTCTAGCTTTCATTACTCAATAATCTTTTAATTCTACCTCAAATAAGATTTCTCATAAGTAAGCACATATACTAATTTGAAGCCTCTTTTTATTCTACTCATTCTGTCAACTCCTTCCTTATTACTTCCAGAAATTTTCTCCTTACTATTCTAATTTGTAACCTCATACCACAGCTGTCTTGACTGATACATCTATATCAAATTAAAAATATTAAAGAACCAGTGCCTTTAACCCCTAAGTCTTTGACAGTGACTAGAATTCCTTTTAGACTTTCTAGAAAGTCTTCCATTTTTTATCTTTAAGTTGTGGAGAAGATGCCAACATAGTTAGGTCCTACTCAATTGACACATCCTACCTCTTACTCTTACTGTATTCTTAAAATGAGCCAAAACTCAGATCTTGAGTTTGGAAACAGAGTTTTTAGGAAAATGTCAAGTAGTGCATTTTGGTTGGTGTTTCAAGAGTAACTTGAGATCTAGGTTGAAACTGAAGTATAGAGGGCCTTGAATACTAAGCCAAGAAGTTTGGAGTTTAATTAGTATGCAATTGGGAGCCACTAAAATTTTAGAGTAGGGGAGGAACATTATGATGTACATTAGAAATATTCTGGTAATCTTGGGCATATTGATATGTGGCTATAGCAATATTCTTGTAGAAAAGGGAATAATTGTTCCCCTGAAGTGAATGAATGGAAAAGTGACTAATGAGTCCTTCAAGTGACTTTTGTAAAACTGGGAACATATCTTCAGAAAATATTATAATCACTTAATAACTACTGGCAAGGAAGGTGATACAAAAATAAGAGGTAACCCAGCTCTACTAACTTTGATGTTGTTGACTTGCAGAGAGAATTTGAAGCTAGGTGGCACAGCAGATGCAACACCGGCCCTGGATTCAGGAGGACCTGAATTCAAATCCGGCCGCAGACACTTGACACTTATTAGCTGTGTGACCCTGGGCAAGTCACTTAACCTTCCTTGCCCCATGAAAAAACCCCAAAGCCCCAAATCCAAAAAAACCAAAACCATAAACAACAACAACAAAAACCCAGAGAGAATTTGAGCTCAAGTAGTGGTCGTGACTGAAAGGGTTTGGGGGATACAATATATTTTCACTGCTACAATCTCTATGAATTTTGCTAGCTGTAAATTACATATGAAAACTGATGCTTTAAAAAAGTCACATTTAAGTGTGAGGGGCAGTCACCCCCATTCTTTCATTCTGGCTTTACATTATCAGGACCATTCAGAGAAGTAACACTAGAGGTCCCTCCTGGTATCTGATGAACCTGTTTATGGAGGACCAAAACTAGGAATCCCAGAAGACTTGTTGACCAGATATTAGAATATTGCACTAAAACCTAGGGTCAGTTTTCCTATAGATGTGAACATTGCCCTGTCACAAGTCCAATTTGAATCCATGATATTGGTCCACAGTGTGAAAAATTGCGTGGGATATGAATACTAATGAGGCAGGAAGTTAAGAAGGTCTGTGTTGGAATTATCTCATGCACTCACTATGTGTGGGCAAATTACTTAAATTCCCTAAGCTTCAGTTTCCTCCTATATAAAAAAAAAAAAGCTAATAACATCTTTTACAGGACTTTATTGAGAAGCCAATTAGATAACAGGGGTAAAGTGCTCTTCTAATTTGCAAAAATTGTAGAAATATCATTTGTTGCTATTGTTCTTTACAGAGGGTTCAAATTGAGTCCAACATCCAAGATCTCTATTCATCCAGTGAAACCAGCCGATGCCCAAGCAGTAATAGAGGCCTATTGTGGCAGGGAAATTAATCTAAGGTTTCTTAGAGTTGGCCCTTCCTGAAACAGGATTGATTTCAGACTCTGGGCCTTGATGGATGTATAGAATTCACAAAGTTGCTAATGAAAATTCAATGATTGTAGAAGAGGGGTGGGAAGAAGGAAGGTAATTTGAATGAATATTATTAATGAATGAATGAATAAAAAAATAAATGAATGAATAAATAAATACATAAAAAGGGAATAAAAGATGCAGTGCATTGTGAAAAGACTGTGTAAAGAGTCCTGGATTTGGAGTCAGAGTTTGAAATCCAGGCTCTGTGATTTCCTGCAGATGTTAGGCAAGTTATTTAACCCCTCTGGGTCTTAGTTTCCTTTGCCATATAACAAAGAGGGTTGGGTAGGTGACCTCTAAGATCTCTTACAGTGTTATTGAACTAAAATAGAAGCAGATCATAGCAGGCCTAATACTGAGTTAGAAAAGAAATTGACACTATATTGTATTGAATTTTTATTTATTTTGTTAAACACAATTTCAGTTCATCTGGACCCTCTGCACTCCAAGAGTGTCGTGGGTTACTTGCTACCACAGGCCATGGCTTTGACACCTTTATGTGCCACACTAGGATCAATTAATCCTGTGAAATGGGCCCAGCTGAAAGGGCTTTCCAGGCAGAACCCTCAGGCAGAATGTAAAGATACATGAAGGTTAAGAAAACCACTTTCTGATTTGGCATCTCTGCCTAAATATAGATTATATATTTTCCCCAAGCTGGTTTTCCAAAGGGAAAATGACTAAAGATCTGTCCTTGGAGTCAGGAAGACATGGACTCAAGGCCTACTTTTTATGTATACTGGTTATGTGAGAGATCTGAGCAAGTCATTTAACCTTTTAGCACTCTAAGCATATCTCATAAATTAAGAAACTGTTTGCTGATCTGGAGGGAGTTTTCTTGTCTGGGAGTGGCCTACACCATTGAAATCACAGATTGAAATCAACCACACACCACACCACACACACACACACACACACACACACCACACACACACACACACTTTCTCTCTCTCTCTCTCTCTCTCTCTCTCACCAAAAACCTCCTCCCAGTTTGAGGATGATAGATTTAGATTATACAAAGTAGCTGATTGAGAGTTTTGGGAACCCAAATGCAAGAATGATGCAATGTTTGGCTTGCGAAGCCAAAAGTCAAGAGAGGAAAGTTGTGCAAGGTAAGCAATATCTAGAAAACAGAATCAGATTTTAAAAAAAAATAAAGTAAAGGCAGGTAGCTAGGTGATAGTGTTATACTTCTGTGATGTGGAAAGTCATTGGAACCTTAATCAGCCTTTCATCTGTAAAATAATAAAAACTACTTCTCAAGATTATTGTTAAGGAGTTCTTTGAAACCTTTAAAATCTAGGAATTCTTCGAAACCTATTATTATTGGCCATAAAATGTGATGGAAACAAGATATTAGAATCAGGGAGGAGATAATTTCCAGAGCCTTTAATCCATACCTGGACCAGAGAAGGGAAAACATACTAGTTTGTGCCATTTATTTAACTTTTATGACTTTGGGCAAGCTACTTTACCCTCTATAGACCTCAGTTTCCTTATCAGAAAAACAAAGTACTAGAATGAGATTACATCTAAATTCCTTTCCTCTCTAAATCCTAGGCCCCTGCCATTTAAATGCTCTCTGTGATATAACAGTGATGGTCTATCACTGTTATTCAGGCTGTTTGTGGAAGACTATGGAAGTAAACAATCAGGTAAGGTTCCAGAGAATTTTCGGATTGGTTGACCTGTGGGCAAAGGCAATGTGGACTTTGTGAAGCATATCTCTACACTAGCATATCTCTTTTGTCTTTGTTTGGGTCTTTGCTTGTATCCTGCCCTGCTGCAGAGCACAGAAACAAAGTCCATCAAAGATAGTTTCTGAATGATGATCATGTAACTTGTAGAGTCTACCTAGATCTACCTAGGTAGATTATTATTATTATTATTATTTTTTTTTTAGTGAGGCAATTGGGGTTAAGTGACTTGCCCAGGGTCACACAGCTAGTAAGTGTTAAATGTCTGAGGCCGGATTTGAACTCAGGTATTCCTGACTCCAGGGTTGGTGCTCTATCCACTGCGCCACCTAGCTGCCCCTTAGCTAGGTAGATTTTATCTATCTAGAGACACTTTAACTGATCCCCCTATATCTGAGTCCATTTCCACCATTCCTAGGAAAGAATGCCTAACAGTGGAGATAATAATGTAATTGCTGAGTGCAAATAGGCAGCCTTTTCCATTTTTCCTAATTTAGTTAGGTGGTTGCCCAGGTCATGGCTTACTCAATAAATAGAGGCTTTTGCTGTGTCACTTAAGTGATTCACCACACCTGGAGGATCCTGACAAAGAGACATATTGGGAAAGTGGTTCCTGGTATCCTGTAGTCAGGAGACATCTCAGGGGGCAGTCCAGTTTTCTGTGTTGCTGCACTTTGTTTATGTGGAAGTCGAATGCTTGTATGGGGCAGCTGTGTCAGTGATGAATGTGTGAGGCAGCATAGTGTCAGTCCACAATGTATACTCCTGCTTAGTGCAATTAATCATTTGCCCACCACTAGCTTGAGATGAAGGGTGGGGGAGGGAGGAACATAAAGGCAAACATGATTTGGGGTGTACATATGGGGCTACAGAAGAAAAGGAAATACACAAATTCTGCCAAGATACCTGAGAGAAGGGATTTCAGCTCCGTAAAATTCTATTATTGTACACTTAAGTGATTCCTGAAACAGCCGAGGACCATGCAAAATGATGTATAGGCAAAGCAGCTGCTGGCCTGGGAATGACTCACTGAAACAGGAGATGGTTCTGTTGGGGCTACCTCTGTTCTCTCAGCAGCAATCTCTCCCGAGATCAGTTCTGATAAGCCAGATGTTGGTGCTTATCCAGGCTTTGTATCACTTACTCGAACAATTAAGGATTGGATTAACATTCAAAGGAGGCACTGGAAATGAACCCCAAAGCAGTGAAATGCTCCATGTAATAAAATAAACATAGTCTATTGAAATGACTCAGTTCATGTTCAATGAGGGCTTCAAGGCTGGGCCAAAGACCTTGAATTTGATCCTTCAGGCAGTAAGAGCCATTTGTCAAATGACATAACATGTGTAAAGAGCTTAGCAAACTTTAAAAGTGCTATATAATTGCTATTTATTATTATAACTATTAAACTATCAAATAATTAGATAATTGCTTATATAATTAATAATATAACAATAAGTAATTGTGTATACATTATTATTAAATACATATAATTTATTGCTCATAATCATCATTATTATTATCAAAGATTTTGAACAGGAAATGATAAGAGGGAAACATTATATATATAATGTATATAGTCACAGAAAGAAGCCAACTCAGGAGTCAGGAAGCCTGGGTTCTAATTGCATTTCTATAATTTGCTGTATGATCTATAATAGTCTTTTGTGGACAATTTTTAATTGGGGAGTGCTAGCTAAGCAGCTCGCTGCAATATTGGGGTAAGGAAGGAGACCAGCAGCCACTCCTCAGAACAGAACAAGATTTATTTTAACAGAACGAAACTGTTAAAAAAAAACAACACAAACAGGATCAATAGATCAAGGGAAAGGAAATAAAATGGGGAAAGGGAAATTATAATACCTGAAAAAATACCACTGCCAGGAATCAGCTGAAAATACATAGCAGAATGCCTGTCGCTTGCCAGCTTCCACTGGAATGCCCATTCTACTCCCCAAACCTAGAAACACCCCTCACACGCCCAGCCAATGGGATGGCTTGCTCTGACAGTCACATGACTGCCCTCACTAGGCTTCCAATCATTATAATTTTGCCAGGCCCATGTAGGCTTCATCTAGTGGTGATGACATGAAGTGCCAGAGCCCTGGCAATGGCTACAACCAGTGGGTGGAGCACCATGAGGTTTGTGGAGCCCCAGGCCAGTGCTCAAAGGCATAAAAACCTCAAATAACAATTAATTCTTTACAGTCTCTTTACCACTTCGGACTATTTCCTCATTAGTAAACAGAGTTGGAACTTCTTAAATGTTCACTGAATGAATGAAGGAAAGAAAGGAATCTGTAGATGAGTAAATAGTACAAGGCGATCTCTAAGTTATCTTCCAGCTCCATTGTTTTTTGTTTATTTGTTTGTTTTTGTTTTTGTTTTGGTGGGGCAATTGGGGTTAAGTGACTTGCCCAGGGTCACACAGCTAGTAAGTGTCAAGTGTCTGAGGCTGGATTTGAACTCAGGTCCTCATGACTCCAGGGTCGGTGCTCTATCCACTGCACCACCTAGCTGCCCTTGCTCCATCATTTTATGAATCTATGAATCTGAATTTAGGATGGTGTATTTTATAAATTGAATTTGGTGGAAAAGGAAACAAAATCTGTAAAATTATAATAACAATAATAACTAGTTGACAATGGTACTTTAGGGTGTTCATAGTCTTTTATATATGCTCTCTCATTTAACCCTCACAACAACCATGGGAGATAAGTGTTATTATTATCCCCATTTTATAGTTGAGGAAACTGATGAAGACAGAGGTTAAGTGACTTGCCCAGGGTCACACAGCTATGTGATATCTGAACTCAGATTTTCCTGACTCCAAGTCTAGCATTCTATCCACTATGCCACCCAGCTGCCTATCTAGAAAAGATGACTGGTATGCTCAATGATTTTACACCAGGCTTTACTTCCCATGCCCACATTGGTTTTCAGCTCTCGTTTTATGTATTATTTTCCCCCATTAGAAAGTAAGCTCCTTGAGGGCAGGAACTGCTTTTCGTTTTATTTACTTTTTATCTCCCTGAATTTAGCACAGAGACTGGCATAAGTGTTTTATAAATGTTTCTTACTTGTGACTGACCTTAAAAATTTAGAAGTATTTAGAAGTATTTAGAATGAAGAGAAAGAGGATGCTTTACTGCCAGATTCTGTGTTTCATTGATCTTCTAAACTAGCTTTCTTCACCATGCAACAAGTGACAAGGTTAGTGTGCATTGCATCCAGAAACATTATCAAGGGTCAGGCTTTGGATGACCCAGCCCACAGTTCTCTTCCTCCTGCTGTTTTTGCTCCCTCTGCTCTTGCCCCTGCTCCTTCATCTGTTCTTCCTCCCCAGACTAGCTCAGCTCTCCATATACAATTCTATGATTCAATATCAGAAGAGAAAACGTAAGTCCTGTTTTATGGAGCAGAGAATATAGACAATATTGGCACTTATTGTAAAGGGAAGGATTTTTTGACCATATAAGCTACGGCTTTCACTCAAAGTTATTCTCGCCTTACATCATATTTTTCATATTATTATATTTTTGGTTCTCAAAGGCAATGGAGCACAAGTCTTGTCAAATCCTACCACGTGGAAAGTTCGTTGAGTGAGGGCTCAGTGTTTTAGTGTTTACCGTTTTGTTTAAGGGCTCCTGAGCTAAGTTTGGAAGGTGAATCTCTAGGTCAATAAAGAAGGAAGACCTCTGGACCACAGCAACTCTCAAAAGATATTCCACAAAGTTGAGGGAGTGGGGTGCGATGTTCATTGGTGAAAGGAGTCCTGCTGACACTGGATTCTTGGACTCAGTGAATTAAGAAGGTTAATATATTTGTCATTTCAGTTGTCATTTATTAGGTGCTTTTAAACTTATAAAGCATATTCTCTCAACAATCTTAGGAAGAAACTGAGGCTTTAAGAGGTTTAGCAACTTGTCCACGATGACACTGCTAGGAAGCATCAGAGATGACACTCAAATTCTGTTTTTCTGACTCAAGTCCACGACTTTTCCCACTATACAGCATTGTCTTTTAGATAGTATTTTGTGCTTTCATGGGCCCGTAGGGCCATGATTGCAACAGTGAAATGACTTCCTCCAACATGCAGTTTGTAGCTTATTTATGCCTTTTCATCTTCAGGTTTAGCACAAATTCTTGGTAAAGGATCAATGTGGGACACCAGAGAGATTGGTAATATTTAAATCATCCCTCACTTTGAGAACATATTGCTGAATTCCTTCACATTCTAGACACAGCTCAGAGAAACATCACTCTCTGTAAGGGGGCGTAGAAGTAGGGAGATACAGACTTAGACAAGGATTGAGAAATACAGAGAGACAGGGACAGAGACATAGACAGATAAATTATTTCTGGGTTCTCTTCTGCCCAAAAATGTAGTATTGTAGATATCTGCTAACCCTCTACTAAGCAGGGGGCAAAGACATTTCATCGGACCTGTGTTTTTCATTGTGCAATGATCAACTGTGATAGACTTAAATCTTCTCAGAAAAATAATGATACAAGGCAATTCCAAAGGATTCATGATGGAAAATGTTCTCCACATCCAGAAAAAAAGCAAACCCGTGGATTCTGAATGCAGATTAAACCATACTGTTTCTACTTTTTTTTAATTTTTATTTTTTGAGGTTTTTCCTTTTTGTTTGGATTCTTCTTTCATAACATGGCTAATGCAGAAAAAAGACCTGTGTTTTAAAGTCAGGCCTATTATTTTGGGTCTAGACAGATCCTTTCTTATTATTTTCTTCTTACAAAAAAAAAAAAAAAACCACAAACCTGTTCATCAGCTTACTTGGAGGATGATGGTAAATCTTACCTTCTTGGTTCAAACCTTGATGCCAGATCTTAGGGGCAATTTAACTGCCCTTCCTTTTCCAAGGGCAAGTCCATTTTGAATATAGGAAGAACTTGTTAACAATAGACAGGGGCAGCTAGGTGGCACAGTGGATAAAGCACTGGCCATGGATTCAGGAGGACCTGAGTTCAAATCCAGATTCAGACACTTGATACTTACTAGCTGTGTGACCCTGGGCAAGTCACTTAACCCCCATTGCCCCACAAAAATTAAAAATAAAAACAAAAAAAAAACAAAACAAAACCAAGATACAGCTATGACTTCAGAAATGACAACTTTAGAAATGACTTCTTTAGTTTGTATTCTGCTGATGTTCGGCACAAGGAATTTCAGATAGTAAGCACATAATGAATGTGTTTGTGTCCATTGATTGATTGATTGATTGATTGATTGATTGATGAATTCTTTCATGTTCCTGCAATTAGTGTTTTGACTGAGGGAAATGGAGGGAGGATCATATTATTGTGCCCCCTTTCTAAACAAAGAAGGTTATGAGGTGTCAGTATAAATATATAGGTAGCACCGGCCCTGGAGTCAGGAGTACCTGAGTTCAAACCCGGCCTCAGACACTTAACACTTAGTAGCTATGTGACCCTGGGCAAGTCACTTAACCTCAATTGCTTCACTAAAAAAAAAAAATTTAAAAATAAATATATTGGTAAATTTTGCCATTCAGGAAAGCTCTTATCATCCCTGGAAGAATAGTGATGTTAAAATTATGGGTTTTTTTGTGTGTCAGGGTATATCTAGGTATCACTTCAAGTGGTACACAGATTCTTAAGGCCTTTCAGCTTTTCCTCTTATTCAGTTTTTTTCTTTTTCTTTTCTTCCTTCCTTCCTTCCTTCCTTCCTTCCTTCCTTCCTTCCTTCCTTCCTTCCTTCCTTCCTTCCTTCCTTCCTTCCTTCCTTCCTTCCTTCCTTCCTTTCTTTTTTTTATTTTGCAGGGCAATGAGGGTTAAGTGACTTACCTAGGGTCACACAGCTGTTAAGTGTCAAGTGTATGAGGCTGGATTTGAACTCAGTTCCTCCTGAATCCAGGGCTGGTGCTTTATCCACTGAGCCACCTAGATGCTACACCAGAGACTATTTCAATATTATCTTTGTATTCCTAATTCCTATCACATCATAGAGCTTTAAGAAATGCTCAGTTTGAAGAATAGAAACTAAATCTTCATCCTTTTAATTTTTTAATTCGTGGACTCATTCACACTTTGGAATGACTGTACAAATCACCAAGGAAAGTAGTATTCTGGGACTTGATATAATTAGCACAATGTCATCCCAGAAAAGAATCAGGGATTATCTCTTGCCCCAATTGCTTTTTAGTAATTTTGTCCTGTATTTACTTGTCTGCAAGCTTGCTTTGTCCCCTCAGCAGGATGTAAGTTTCCTGAAGGCAAGAATTATTTAACTTTTGTATACATACTTTCACTATTTAGCACAGCACCTTTTATATAATAGGTACTTAATAAATGCTTTTTGATGAATGAAAGACCTCATCATTCATAGGGAAACACTCATCCAACTGGATAATATGCAGGGCATCTTCCATGACTATGATGGGTACCTTTGGCAAGTATCCATTTCACATCTGTATCCTCCTTTTATGTCTTATTGATAGTGACAGTCAGAGAATTACTAAAAAAAATGCCTATGTGGTTCATTTAGGAAGGAATCTGGTCTTATCTCTTATGAGTGTTGGAGGAAAAACTTTAGGATATCTTTGTCAAATAGGTCTTTTTTAATTAACAAAAAATAAGTACAGAACAATTTTGCTTTTCCACACTTTTACTTGATTATGTAACTGTGAAGATGTTCTCTGTTGAACATCATAATTAGGAAAGCCTTCCTATTTCTTTTACATATTTTCATTAACACATCACTAAATATGTGATTCGATCATTCTCTTAAATATTTTTATGGAGATGCTAAAATAACCATATGTGCTGCTAATTATTAATATTGTAGTAGTCACTTATTGATATCTTTTAAAAGCTGTATTCACATCTGGATAAATGAACTCTCCCTACTAATAGAAAGAAAAGCTGTTAAGCAAAATGACCTCCTCCACATGACCTCATTTAATAGTATAAATATTTTTTTTCAGTCTTTTGATTCTATTTTAATGTTTCTTTTTGTTTCATGGAGTTATCAGCTTTGTTTGGTCCATTTTAGTTTTCAGAAATCCTGTTACTTATTTTACTTGGGTAAGGATTTTACTAATTCAAGTAAGTATATTTTACTTGATATCTTTTATACCATGCTGTTAATTCTCTTCTCAGTCTTTCCTTTTGTGCTCTCTCCTTTACTTTCAAATTCTTTCCTCTAGTCCAGTACTTCTTTTCAACAAACATTTATTTTATTTTCCATTTACATGTAAGGGTAGTTTTCAACATTCATTTTCATAAGATTTAGAATTCCAAATTTTTCTCCCTCCCTCCCTTTCCTCCCCCCTCCACAAGATTGCAATCAGGTTATATACGTACAATCCACAAGTGTTCTTTTTTTATCAGTTCTTTCTATAGGGGTGCATAGTAAGCTTCCTCATTAGTTCCTTGGGATTGTCTTGGATCATTGCACTGCTGAGAGTAGTTAAGTCATTCAGAATTAGTCATTGAACAATACTGCTGTCACTACGCACAATGTTCTCTCAGCTCTGCTCACTTCACTATATATTGATGTTCATTAGTCTTTCAAGGTTTTTCGGGGATCATCCTGTTGGTCATTTCCTGTAGCACAAGTCCATTCCACTACAATCGTACAACATATCTTTTTCCATTATTCCTCAATTGATGGACATTCCCTTGATTCTCAATTCTTAGCATCCACCAAGAGTTGCTATAAATATTTTTTGTACAATTTCCCCCCCTTTTCTCTTTTTCATGATTACTATTGTTAACTGTTTCCCTTCCATCCTATTCCCTTCCCCATGATATTTATTCTATTATCCATCTTCTTTCATCCTATCACTCTTCAAAAGGGATTTGATTCTGTCTGTCCCCTCCCCCACTCTGCCCTTCTTTCTTTTGCCCCTCTCTCTTTATCCCTGTCCCCTCCTATTTTCCTACAGGGTTATAGAGATTACTCCACCCAATTGAGTGTGTACATTATTCCATCCTTGAGCCAATTCTAATGAGATTGAGGTCTTTGAGCCAATTTTGATGTGTGTTAGGCTCATTTACTGCTCAGATTAAATAGATTACTCTACCCAGTTGGGTGTGTCTATTAATCCCTCCTTGAGGATGCTCTGATGAGTTTAAGATCTTTGAGCCTTTTCTGATGAGTGTAAAATTCATTTACTGCCCTGCTCCTCTCCCATCTCTTCCCTCACTCCATAAGCCTTTTCCTGTTACTTTCATGTAGGATTTCGCTTCTTCGCTTCCCCTTCCCCCAATGAATTCCCTTCACCCCTCAATTTAACCCTAAAGATGTACAAATCATCACCCCTGGACCCAGGGGGATCCCAGCCAAAACCTGGCTTCAGACACAAGACAGTCACCCACTGTACAACCCCAGGTATGTCCCCAAGCTCCATTTTTTTTTTTTTTATAGTTCTCTAGGGTCTTGTATTTGAAAGTCGAATTTGCCATTCAGTTCAGGTCTTTTCATCACAAATATCTGAAAGTCTTCTTTTTTCATTAAAGTCCCATTTTTTCCACTGAAAGATAATGCTGAGTTTTTCTGGGTAGGTGATTCTTGGTTGTAATCCCATTTCCTTTGCCCTTTGGAATATCATACTCCATGCCCTCTGGTCCTTTAATGTAGAAGCTGCTAGATCTTGTGCTATCCTGACTGGGGCTCCACAGTACTTGAATTCTTTCTTTTTGGCAGCTTGCAATATTTTCTCCTTGACCTGAGAGCTCTGGAATTTGCCTATAATATTCCTAGGAGTTTTCTTTTTGGTATCTCTTTCTGGAGGTGATCAGTGGATTCTTTCAATTTCTATTTTAGCTTTTTCTTCTAGAATTTCAGGGCAATTTTCCCTGAGAATATCTTGGAAAATGGTGTCTAAGCTCTTTCCTTGTTCATGGTTTTCAGGTAGACCAATAATTTTCAAATTATCTCTCCTGGACCCTATTTTCCAGGTCAGCAGTTTTTTCTCAGAAGATATTTCACATGTCCTCTATTTTTGTTATTCATTGGATTGCTGTTTGGTGTCTGGTTTCTCATAAGTCACTGGCTTCCAATTTGTTGCAATCCTAATTCTTTAGCAATTATTTGCATCAGAGAGCTTTTTGTACCTCCTTTTCCATTTGACTTTTCAAGCTGTTGACTTTTTTCTCATGTCTTTCCTGCATCACTCTCATTTCTCTTCCATTTTTTCCTCTACCTCTCTAATTTTATCTTCAAAGTCCTTTTTGAGCACCTCTATGGCCTGAGACAATTCATATTTTTCTTGGAAGCTTTAGATATAGGGGCCCTGATGTTGACATCTTCCTCTGAGGGTGCCCCTTGGTCTTCCTTGTTACTGAAGAAACTTTCTATGGTCCTCACCTTTCTCTGCCGGCTCATCTTGCCTTTCTTTTACTAGACTTTTAGCTCCTTAAAGTGGGGCACTGTTTCCAGGCTGCACTATCCCAAGCTTAGGAAGTCCCAGGTGGTATGATTTAAGGAGAATCAGGTTCTTCCCCTTGCCCGGCCTGTTTCCTGGTCCTAGATGACCCCAGGCCAACTTGCCAATCAACCAGCTTGGTGTGTTGTGGTTGTTAGCTCCGACGAACCTGTGCCCCTCCCCCACCTGGGCCACTTCTACTCAAGCCTACCACCTGGTTCTCAGTAGGGGTGTAAAATCCAAGTTCTGCTTTAGCACCAGCATAGACCCCTGTAGTCTCTCCCCTGCCTAGGGCTCAGCCCACTCACCAGACTGTGAGCTTAGTTCCAGACAACACTGGTGCTTCAGCTGATTCAGAGGCCTCTGGGGTCTCCTTCTCTGGTAGGCCCCTAGATGGGACTGGATCGCTGTCGGGGGGTGACTGTGGGGTTTGTCTGACAGCTGTATCAGCACAGCAGCTCCCTCCTTCTGACCTTCCAAGCTGTTCTTGGTTAGAAGAGATTTCAGCACATTCTTCTGTGAGTTTTGCTGCTCCGGGTATTTTCCTATGACCTTATTTGGATGTTTTTTGGAGCGATCGTGTCATGAGTTCGGGAGCTCACTGCCTTTCCTAGTCCAGTACTTCTTAAACTTTTTCCACTAATGATACCTTTTTGATCTGAGAAATGCTTATATTATCCTGGGTATATGGGTATATAGAAGAGGTGTATATAGCCTTTTACTGTTGACAAATTGTCACGTTCTCCACATTCCATTATGTGACCCCATCAGGAATCACAAACCATAATTTAAGAAGCTAGGTTCTAGAGCTCCACTTAATTTATAATATTTGTTTTTAAAATCTTTAAAAGAATCTTTGGGGGCAGTTAGGTGGCACAGTAGATAGAACACTGTCCCTGGAGTCAGGAGGACTTGAGTTCAAATCTGGCCTCAGACACTTAACACTTACTAGCTGTGTGACCTTGGGCAAATCACTTAACCCCAATTGCCTCACCAAAAAAAGAAGAAGAATCTTTGGTTTATTTCTTCCAGAAATTCTGATAGACCTTGGGGTCAAGCTGTCTTTTGTGGGGAATGCTTTCCTTATAGACATTTTAGAGTAACTTGTTTCTTTTTGGTTTGTGTCTTGGGTTTCTCTTTCTCCACAATAGCTTGTCTACACAAAAATCAGTATGTTTTTGGTTTACTCATTCTATTTTGCTTACTTTCTGAATTGTGACCTTATGTTAGGGTTAGGTTTTGTGCACATTTGGAAGGAATGCAGGGGGGTTGTATGATCTTGTTCTGTATTTTCTACTTCCATGTTCTTCAAGGATCTCAGTGGTAGCTTAGGCAAGGGAACAAGATTTCAGTGGGCCCTAAGCAGTCTGGTTTAATGGCCTGATTGATTCCTTTTTGGTCTGAGCTTTGCAGGATCTTAACTCTAATATGAATCTTGGTAACACAACTTCAGGCTAGCTCCTGGTTAAAGCTCCAATACATGGCTGCCAGTGTCAGCCCCTGTCAACTATGTGGAAGGCATTTTAAGTTCCAAGTGACAGAGAAATAGACCCTATCATGGTCTGTGTCTCTAATCAAATCTGAAAAACAATTTTGGAGTCAGAGCAAAAGAAGAGCCTCACTTTTGTTTTTCCAAGTTCTTGCCATGTTCACTTGCTTATGGGCTGAATTCCTGACCTTGCGATAAAAAAATAACCTACTGTAATTTTCTCTTTGGATTTACTGCCACTATTTAGTCTCTTGCTCTTTTTAGAACTCAGAGTAGTTGTGGAATAAAGATTGAATGTACCTCTTATTCCTACTTCCCCATCTTTTCCTTTAAACGGTATTTTATACTTATTACCTCTTCCCTCTCTGCCAGGAGATGTATGATATTGTCAGTATTCTATGTGACTAATATTAGGTTGGTCATTTCAATCAATCTGACTCCTTTTTTTAGTGTTGTTTTCTTAAACACATATAATTATAGTTTTGGTATATAGTGTTCTCTTATTTCTATTTAATTTGCTCTGCATTACTTTATGAGTCAGGGAGTAGAATACTGGGCCTGGAGTCAAGAAGACATCTCCCTGAGTTTAAATCTGGCCTCTGACACTTACTATTTGGGCAAGTCTCTTAAATTTATTAGCCTCAGTTTCCTCATCTGTAAAATGAGCCAGAGAAGGAAATGGCAAATCACTCTACTATTTTTGCCAAGAAAACCCCAAATGAGGGTCAGGAAGAGTAAAGCATGACTAAAACGAATGAACAATAAATGTTTCTCTAAATTTCTCAGATTAATTGTTTCTCATGGTGCAATAATATTGCATTACATTCATGTACCACAATTTGTGTAACCATTCACCAAGAAGTGAATAAGCACTTTGTTTTAAATTTTTCTTACCATAACAAATGTAACTATGGATATGGATAGCTTCCAAGGAAATAAATGATTATGTCAGTCACTTTTTATATTAATACTACTTATGATCCCCCCAACCATTAGGTAAATTCCATTTCAGATATCTTGACAATTGGTCATTCGGTGCTTTCAAAATTGTGTTACTTCCAAGTGCTGATTTCTTTTACATGTACCTACTCAGGTCCCCCATGACTTCATATTCTTCAGTGGTGTTTCTACTTCCTTATTTAACACATCAGGAGTTGAAGAGTTACTGTTCAAAAATGGTAGTTCTATTGTCATAAATGATGAAAATAGATGACTATTGCTATGCTGACAAATCTGTTCCATTTCATGTTTATTTCCTTACTTCCAGTTCCATGTATAAAAGCTCTTATGATGATCTGGTTTACTTGGGTCTTGTGCCAATATTTCTGCAGATTTATTTTCTCCTTCATTGCTTTTCATTATTTTGTGGGGTAAAATAGCTCTTAATCTTACTTTTCTATATTTTGTGAATGTTTGTACTGGAGTTGATATTAGCTGACACGTATTATTTAGTAGTATAAGCTAATAGAGGAATTTCATGTACATTTTAAAGTTCAGCCTAAAGATATACATAAAATGTTAATTACTTATAATTTGATCAAATATTTATTTAAAAGTACAATCTTAGTTTCTATACCTTCCTCAATTTTCAATTTTTTTATCAATAGCTAGTTAGAAAAATTTAGGTAGATATATTGTAATTATAATTTCTCATTCTTGTCCTACTTCATTACTGATTTTTGACCTTTGCTTCAACTGGTTGATAGTTTGACTACAAACAGATAGATGGCACAAAAATGATTCCAATTGACTTTTGTGAGTGATATTTTCCTTTCTTGAGTAAGTCAAAGTTTTTTTTGTGTGATTTTATTTATTATGTGTAGAAACTTCTGATTTTCTTCTAGAAAAAAGAATTCATGATTTAGAATTAAAGGCTTTGGATGGTTTGCCTTTGGTCTCTAGTTTCTTAATTTTAAACTATGTTTTCTGGTTGTAGTGAACATTGGAGATCAATGTGCTCAGGTGGATGCATGGTCATCAGCACTTGTTTATGTGAGCTGCTGGAAGTCATGAGACTATTTGTACCTGAAAAAAACAGAGGCTCTCTCCCATTAGGTTCCCTCTTCTAGGGAGAAGAGAAGGACGTTTTATCTTTTCAGGTAGAGACACAGTTCCATGGTTCTTAGGGGCTCATGCATACAGGCACTGGGGACTATGTCTGTCCATAGACACTGATTTCCAGTGCTCTTTTTCTATTCCATATGTTCTCCCTTGTGTTCAATGCTACGGAGAAGTTTCATAGTGTTAATTAATATAATTACCTGTGTGTGTTTTATTCATTATAGAGAGGATCTTGTCAAGTTCTTCTAAGAATGTCTCTACTTCATCTTCTGAAAAAGATCTTAATACATAAGCTGCAGTCATCCTGTCATTGGTCTTTTGGTTTATTATCATTATGGGAACTGCAAAGCAAGATTTCAGAAGTGATGTGTGTTTTTCTTTTCATTGCTTTTGGGTTCATGATGGAACTAACTTCATCAAATTCTTTATTTGATTCTCTTGAAAATCACAAACCATCCCTCCATTTAGCTGTAACTTTCTGAAATCTTTTTGTTTCATTTATAACAAGAATAATGAAATTGATGTGGTATAATTCCTTTAATAGTTTGTGGGTCAGTGAACAAAAATATCACTTTCAGAACACCAATGATTAAATTCAATTAAATAAGTATGTACTATCATGTACCTACTGTGTGTGAGCCACTGTGTCAGGCATTGAATATAGACAAAATAAGGATGGTTTCTACTCTCAAGAAGCTTTTTCTATTGTAACTTATTCCATTATTTCAGCAATGATATTGAGGATCAATTCTACATTTAAGGATACTTATAAGTATAATATAACATGAGGAAAAAGAGATAACTAGCAATTAGGAAGATCAGAAAAGTTTCCTAATAGAAGACACGAGTTGGACCTTGAAGGAAGCTCAGGATTCTAATAAATAAAAGTGATGGAACAGTTCATTCCAGGCATGCAGCGTGGGCTGGCAAATGCATGGAGGCAGAAAATGGAGTGCTGATTTTGGGGAATAGCAAGTAGGTTCATTCATCTGGAACATTGAGTACATGAAGAGGATTACTGTGATATAAGTTTAGAAGGATAGAATGGAGTCAGACTGTGAAGGCCTTTAAATGCTAAGCTTTGGCAATTGTATTTCATCCTTGTGGCAATGTGGTACAATCAGGAAAAGAGTACAATCTTTGAAATTTAAGAACCTGACTTTAAACCACACTAAGGATGCTTACTACCTGTGTAACATGAGAAAAGCCACAACTTTCATGGGCAATTTGGTTTCCTAACCTATAAAATGCAAGGATTAGACTAGTTGGCCTTTGAGGTCCATGTGGTACTTAATCTGGGATCCCTTATAATAGAACTGATAAGATAAGCGACTTATCAGATATGTGATTAATGAAAATTATTTTGGCAATAGTATTGAAAATGGATTTTTAAAAATAAATATTTATAAGTGGTATAAAAACTTTTGTGTGATTTCCCTTTTTCCTTTTGTACCACTTCAGAACTATCATTTTGGAAGTGGAAAAGTGACTCATAAACATGAGGGCTATTTTCAAATTTTCATTTGTGTAATGGATTGTTATGGGAAAAGAATTAATCTCTAGCAGTCAATCTGTCTCTGAGAAGCCTCACTGTATTTAAGTAGGCTGGTTTTCATGGAGTTAACATTGTCTGTCAATAGGACTGGACTTGAAGCTGTTATGCTTTGGTACATCTGGCTAAGGTCTTCACTGGCATGGCTATCAAGAACTTAGGGTCACTTCTATGTATTGAAAGACCATCCAAGGAGGATTTTTATTTGATGAATCCAGAGCAGCATGGAATTATCTACAAGAACTGATTCAGAGTTAAGTAAGCAGAGCCAAGAAAACAATATATGTGACTAAAACAATGTATATTGGAAAAATAGTTATATATCCACATATAAGAATCATAAATGAATACTGCAAGATTTTGAAGAAACATTACCCAAAAGAAGAGATATGAGAAGACACTATCATCCCACCGCTTGTCAGAATTGAGAGGTCTACAACTGTTGTGCATTGCACATATTTCAGACTTTTTTGATTTATTGATTAGTTATGCTGATTTTCTCCTCTTTTTCTTTTGTATTAAAATATTATTTGTTATATGGGATGGATCTCTGGAAAGGAGAAAGGAAATATAATACAGAAAAAATCAACAAAAATATTTTTAAAAAATGGAACAGATATGACTCAGCCAATCTTTGGGGTGAAGTATGGTCAAGTGACTTGAATTGGAGGTACCTGCATTCAATTTCCTGACTATTACTATTTGTATGTTTATGGGTATATCAATCTCTAAGCCTTGGTTTGCTTATCTTTAAAAGTTGGTGATAATACCTACATTACTTACAAATCTATATGAATATCCAATGAGTGAATGTATATAAAGCATGATACAAATTGTAGCTATCATCATCACCAATCTTGGCTGACATGTGTCATTCAATAACAGAGGCTATTAGAGAAAGTCAACATGATCTTATTACTCTCATTTTACTGAATAGGGTCCAGAGGAAACAATCCTGGGAAAGTTATTCTCCTTCATTGTTTTTTCATATTAAATGTTCTATGAATTATCATATGGATGAGTGTAATAGCTACTTTTCATAGTTGAATAAAAGTATTAAGTAGTTTGCTCATCTTCTGTGAGCATGTTCTAAGCATCCTTGGTACAATTATAGTTGTAGATAGCATGACAGGGATGATATGTACTTCATTTTTTAAAAAATATTTTTAACATTAAAAAAATGAGTTCCAAATTCACTCACTCCCTTTCACCCCTCCCTGACCCATTAAGAATATAAGCAAATTATATCAATTGAATATATGAAATCATACAAAACACATTTCCATATTAGTTATATTACAAAATAAAAACAAAAAAGTAAGACAACTATACATTAATTTGCACTGATTTCATCAGTGCTTTCTCTAGAGGTAGATAACAAATTTTCATTTTTTAATTCAATTTCATTTTTTCAAAAGCTCATCCTTGTATGCCTTTTTATATGAAAAAAATCCCCATTCTGTCTCTTCCCTCTTTCCCAGAACATGCTTTTTATGAGACTTTCATTCTTGTTTTTTTTTTGAGATCATCCCAACATAATTGATTCACACCCATTCCCTTTGTATATGAAGACTCCTTCTAACTTTCCTAATAATGATAGTTTTAGGAGTTACATGTATAATCTCTCCATATAGGAATGTAAACAGTCTTAACTTTATTGTCTTTTATGATTACTCCTTTATGTTTACCTTTTTGTGCTCCTCTTGAGTCTTGTGTTTGAGTATCAAATTTTCTATTCATTTCTGGTCTTTTAATCAGAAATGCTTGAAAGTCCACTATTTCATTGAATATCTATTTTTCCTCTGAAGGATTATATTCAAATTTTCTGAGTAAGTTATTCTTGGTTGTAATCCTAGCTCCTTTGACTTCCAGAATATCATATTTCAAGCCCTCTGCCTCCTTTAACATGGAAGCTGCTAAAATCATATGTACTCTTTCTTGTAGCTCCATGTATAGAATATTTGTTTCTGGCTATTTGACATATTTCTCCTTGAACTCTGAACTCTAGAATTTGGATTTAATATTTCCTGGGAGTTTTCATTTGAGATCTTTTTTAGGAAGGTGATCAGGTATATTCATTCAATTTCTTCTCATTCTCTAGATCAGTTTTTCCATTAAAATTTTTTGAACTATGATGTCTAGTCTCATTTTTTGATCCTGGCTTTCAGGTAGTCTAATAATTTTTACATCATTGCTCCTAGATCTATTTCCAGGTCCGTGATACTTCCAATGAGATATTTAGCTATATTTTCTATTTTCATTCTTTGACTTTGTTTTATTGTTTCCAGTCATCCTAATCTATATCTTGCCCCTGGACCCAGATGGCGCCCAGAGGAGAGAGTGAGACTTGGTGACTTTGTATAGCCATCCCTTAAATCTAAGTCATGGCAAGTCATGACAACACCTCTCTGATATTATGGTCCTCTTTAGAAAACAAAAAAACTAACAAGAACAACATCAACAAACAATTGTTTTGATGCCCCCGGACGAGTATTAGCTTCAGTTTGCCCAATTCTCATTTTGTAGGAATTATTTCTTAGTTACCTTTTTTTGGGTACCGCCTTTTTCCATTGGAAGTTCTGATTTTTAAGGGAGTTCTTGTGTTCAGTGCATTTTTAGTGCCTCTTTACTATTAGGCAATTCTGTTTTTTTGTTTGTTAGTTTTGTTATGGGTATGCAATTAGTGTTACTTGCCAGGGTCACGCAGCTAATAATGTCTGAGGCTGGATTTGAACTAAGGTCCTTCGGATTCCAGGGCTGGTGCTCTATCTGTTGCAACAACCTAGTTGCCCTAAATTCAATTTTTAAGGTAATTATTTTCTTCATTATTTTTGTATTTCTTTTTTTTTTACCAAGCTACTAATTCTCTTTTCAAAATTTTTTGCAACACTCTCATTTCTTTTCCCAATTTTACTTCCCCCACTTTTATTTGTTTCTTTAACTCCTCCAGGAATTCTTGTTGTCTTTGGGTCCAAGTTGCACTTTTCTTTGAAGTTTTTCTTATAACTGTTTCCCATTGTTGTATTCTTTTGAGGTTATGTCTTGCTTTTCCCCGTCTCTCTGGTAACTCTTTATGGTAATTTTTTTTTGCTTATTTTTCAGCCTATTATTTATCTTTTAACTTTATCTTAAAGTCGGGATTTGCTTACCTGGGGTTAGGGAGGCATTATCCCAAGCTTCAGGCTTCTTTTTGCTACTGTTTTAAGAACTGGTTCTGGGAGTCTGGGAGTTTTTTGTGCTTCCAAGGTGATGTGATCCAGGGAGAGGTGTGGACACTACTCTGTCTGAACCCTGATATTAATCCAGGAAGGATCCCTAATGTTCTTCTTATTCTAGGAACTGTGGCCAGGTTTGTTACTCTCCTGAAGTCATAAGGCCTAGTGCGCTCTTAGCTTTGAAACTTCAACCAGGCCATTGATCCCTTGTGACCTGATGAGAAGCATTCCTTTTCCATCCTGGAAGTGTGGCTCAGAAGTTGCTTATGGGCAATATTGTTGTCATCAGTACCAGCTGCACCCAAGTACCAATAAAAGTTTCCTTTAATCTCTGTGAAAAGTTGTCAAATTGCTCGTACAGTCTCTGGGCTGAGCTCTGGCTGCTGGCCACAGAGCTGCCTTCCAGATATACTGCTTGATACTGAGGTCCTGACCTTTGGGTCAGAGCCCACTCCAATGCCTGGTGACCTCATGAAGTGTGTCTTAGGCTGGAGAAATATCTCACTCTGATCTCTTGTTGGCTCTTCCATTTTAAACTTTGATTTGAGGAGTTATTTTAAATTTGTTTGGAGGGGAATGTTGGGAGCACTCAGCTAGTTGCCATCTGTACTCTGCCATTCTTGCCACTTCATCATTTCCTTACACAACTCTAATCTCCTCAACCTGGTTTTTGGGTGTTGTGAGACAAGCTTCTGGATGAGCCACACTATAGGTGGTGTAGCTTCACGGGCAAGCACTTATCTCCTCTTCCTCCAATAGCTATAGCTAAGTAAGGCAAGAGGCTGCCCTAGAGAAGTGGTCAGCTGATTGATAGAACTGTGTAGTTGAACACAACCCCACCAGCATGCATAGCTTTTGCCTGCATTCAAATTACTGACAAATTGTGTCTGTTTCACAAGCAAATGTGCTTACAGAGTAGCCTCATCTGTCAGACAAAAGATAGTAAATGATAGCTGCCACACACCTCACAGGGCTGTTGTGGGGACAAAATGAATTTGCAAATGTAAAAGGACTTTAAAAGTGGAAACTGCTGTGTAAATGTGAGAGATGATAGTCTTTTTGATCCTCCTATATGACTGTAGTGATGGAGTTAATTTGCACGCCTCAATACTGACCACAACACAGTCTTTCTGATGCCTGTTCCTCATAGTCATGAAAATGAACACATACTGAATGCCAAATATATCAGGGAACAGATTTAATGAAAATCAGGGAAGTGGGACCAAAAAAAGAAACTAATTTCTGTGCCTTTCCCTTTCAAGTTATACATTGGCTTGACTTTCAGAGGATAGTGTTTCATATAATTTTTCAAGTGTTTTCATAGAATTATAGAATGTAGGGGCTCATGGGATGGGAGGTCATACTATTTCAGGGTTATCATTCAAGGTTAAAAAAGGTTAACAGTACACAATGAAAAGGTTTATAGTTCATAAATAAGCCAATAGTGTAGTCAGCAAGAGGCCACAGTGCTAAGGCAAAAGAGCTATAGTTCTTGTTTTTGGTCAGGGAAATGTGGATTAAGTGACTTGCTCAGAGTCACACAGCTAGGAAGTGTCGAGTGTCTGAGGCCAGATTTGAACTCAGGTCACTGGAATCCAGGACCGGTGCTTTATCTACTGTGCCACCTAGCTGCCCAGAGCTATGGTTCTTAATCTAAAGTTCTGAGATAGTATCTCAAAGTCCACAGACTAGGGGAGTAGAGCATTAACATTTCACTGCTCTATGAAGCCTTTAAGCAACTCATAACAGACAAGAGGGTTCCTGATAGTAGTTCCTTTAACAATTGCCTTAGATTTTCTGGTGCTCTTTAAGCTACAACAGTTTAGGCTTAGCTATGTAGCCATGCCCTATGTGGCTATTCTCCATGAATTTAAGGGGGCCTTCAAGGTCTCTTATTGTCAATATTGTTTCACCAGATAGGCAGGGGAAGCCAAATAGAGTAGAGACTTGGAGTACCTGGCCTCATTGTTGCTCTTGTCAGTGGTGGAAAGAGGCCCTGATAGCTGAGACCTAGATTCTTTTAAGTCCAAGCTAAAATATCACTTTCTAGATGGAGTCTTTCTAAATTCCTCTTAATTCTAGCGTCTTCCCTCTTTTGTTTATTCCCTTTTTATCCTCTATATAAGTTCTTTGTATATAGATGTTTGGATAATGTCTCCTCATTAGGTTGAGAGCTCCTTGAGGTCAAAGGCTATCTGGCCTTTTTTTTTCTATTCCCCAGTGCCTGTCATACAGCAGGTGCTTAATATATGATTATTGACTGGCTAAAACTGAAATCAGTTTCATGTAAATTCTTTATTCTTGTACCCTTAGTTACATGAAGAATAGGATCAAAAATAAGGATGGCAAGAAATGGTATCCTAAAGAAATATGGTTAGAACCAAAGAACATTTTGGGAAGTTTCTTGAATTGGAGAATATTGCTATCTGAAACTGCATACTAGAAATATTAAAATGAAGTGGAGGGGGAAGATATTGGAAATGGGAAGGGTTTTTTAGGAGGCTACTGTAATAGGCCTGGTAAGAGGGCGATACGTACCTGAACAAAAGTGGCAGCAGTGAGGAATGGAAAGAAAAGGGAAACATTTGAGATATATTGCTGGTTAAAATTCCACATATAGATGGACATTGAGCTGGTCCCAGAAAGGAATAGGAGGAAAATATCAAACTGAATCACATTTGGGAAATGGCCCTGTGCTTCAATGATCCCAAACAGTTTGCTGTTGGCAAAAGTTTATCTCCTGAACATCAATATTTGGTGGTGATGTATAGTTGTAGATCATGGAGGACCACACTATCTAAAGAATTAAAATAATAAATGGTCCAAAACACATGGGAAGATGGAATAACCAGGTTGTATAATGTTTCCCAATGAAGTATATGAAAGTGTGCTAAACTGAATTATCAAAGAAATTATACATATCTGTACCAAAAGCAAAAAGAGTTGGATTAGTTACATATCCATTTAGATACCAAATGGTCAGTTAGAGGTATCTCAAAGATAATAAAAGAA